>NC_041392.1:201710708-201757947 GCF_002162155.2 Triticum dicoccoides
GTCTGTGGAGATCAGAGGGAGTATATTGTACGTTCATAAGCGAAATGAACGTATTGTACCCACCCTAGTCCTCTTTCAATCGATCTCTGGACCCTGAGATGAAATCGAGAGAAAACGAGTGGGTGCATGTGTGAAACCTAAGGCGGATTCAAAATTTTGAACCGGCGATCATAGCATCCGCAAATCATATATAAAGGGTATTCAATGTTCGTTTCACTTTTGAACGTACAATATACTCCCTCCGATCCTTTCTAGTTTACATATAAGTTTTATGTGTAGTCAAAGTATCTCTACTTTGATCAAACTTACAAAAAAAGTATCAACATTCAACAACGCCCAACCAATATTGTTAGATTCATACATACTCCTAGATTTGTATTCAAACAGAGATGGTTTCCAATTTGTTTTCAACCACGTGAATGTGCTTGTTCTCGTGCATGCTCTTCCTACTAGGATTTCGCCACGTATAGCCAGTCCAATAGTAACTTTTTAAGCTCCCTATCCAATAGTACTAGTGGAGTACTGACAACATCTGTAGTAGAGTATGCAGTGCTCATAGTGCTCCCTCCTTCCATTTATATAGGGCCTAAGAGCAAGTCTAATAAGGCCTAGTCAGCAGGCTATAAGACTTGTCATGTCATTAAAATGCTACTTGGAGGAGTGAGAAGAGAGGAGAGACAGTGAAGCATGCTCTTATTCTATAGCCCGACTATAACACATAGATCAAGAAAAAAATAGTATGTATGCAACTCTCTTCCAATCATATACCTTGCTCATGCAAATATTAAATGCTTAGAGACAACCTAATAGCCATTCTAAGAGCCAACTTACATGGCACGTTTGCCTATGTGGAGGAGAGAGATGTGAAAAAGTAAGGGGAGTGATCTCTCATGCAAGAGCCTAGCTATATATGCATTCCAAGGTAAATACAATAAATATGAAGAAAGAGATACAGAGGAGGTGGAAAAAAGTACTAATACAATAGCCAATGTTATATTTTTTTGCGGGAAATAGCCAACCTTATAGCCCACACTATTGTATGAGTGCATATAGATTATGGCTATAGATGACATGGCAGTTCCTTATAGCCATCGGCTGGCTATATTATTAACCATGCTCTAATGCGTTTTTCAAAACCGCCTTTGACTATTGACAAGATTAATAGTACATGAGATGTATAATGTGAAAATTATATCATTGGAAGCTCCTTTCACATAGGAATCTGACCGTATGCTTTGTGTAAGTTGCATTTCATATATTATTACTCTAACATTTGGTCAAAGTTAGCCTCAAAAAATGCATTAGGCCCTGTAGATGGAAGGAGGGAGTAGTAGTGGAAGTGGATCTTCTGACGTAGGTACCTTACCCTACCTTTCGATCACTTACTGGCGGACCCCATGCTTGGTAGGCCCCGCATGTCAGTTACTCAATGGGTTCAGCCATTTCAGGGGATCCTCATCCATAGTATACTCCCTCTAATTTTATTTACTCTGCATAAAACAGAGGGAGTGGTAGTATAAATGACGCGGGCGGGGGAGGGACGTCGGTTTGCTCTCCACTACGGTCCCACAAGCGAGCGAAAATGCAAGACGAAGCATGTTCCATTCGGTGAGCGACGTGGATGGTCCAACGTCCCTGGGTGCAATGCGAACGTGACAAGAGCGATGTACAGTCAAAACCAATTGGCCGGTCGTCACCGGAACCACTATTCACACCAGAACCTTTGCTGCTCGGCCTACGACAAGCACTGCCCTGATACGTCCATTTTGCATCATGCTTTTATATCGATATTTATTGCATTATGGGCTGTTATTACACATTATGTCACAATACTTATGCCTATTCTCTCTTATTTTACAAGGTTTACATAAAGAGGGAGAATGCCGGCAGCTGGGATTCTGGCCTGGAAGAGGAGTAAATATTAGAGACCTATTCAGCATAGCTCCAAAAGTCCTGAAACTTCACGGAAGACGTTTTTAGAATATATAAAAAATACTGAGCGCAAGAAGTTCACCAGGGGGCCACACCCTGCCCACGAGGGTGGGGGGCGCGCCCTACCCCCCTAGGCGTGCCCCCTACCTCATGGGCCCCCTGGTGGCCCTCTGATGGCCATCTTCCGCTATATGGAGTCTTTCGATGAGGAAAAAAAAATCATAAGCCATCTTTCCAGACGAGACTCCACCGCCACGAGGCGGAACCTTGGCGGAACCAATCTAGGGCTCTGGCAGAGCTGTTCTGCCCGAGAAACTTCCCTCCGGGAGGGGGAAATCATTGTCATCGTCATCACCAACGCTCCTCTCATCGGGAGAGGGCAATCTCCATCAACATCTTCACCAGCACCATCTCCTGTCAAAACCCTAGTTCATCTCTTGTATCCAATTCTTGTCTCCAAGTCCGGGATTGATACCTGTGGGTTGCTAGTAGTGTTAATTACTCCTTGTAGTTGATGCTAGTTGGTTTATTTGGTGGAAGATCATATGTTCAGATCCTATATGCATATTAATACCCCTCTGATTATGAGCATGAATATGCTTTGTGAGTAGTTAAGTTTGTTCCTGAGGACATGGGAGAAGTCTTGCTATTAGTAGTCATATGAATTTGGTATTCGTTTGATATTTTGATGAGATGTATGTTGTCTCTCCTCTAGTGGTGTTATGTGAACGTCGACTACATGACACTTCACCATTATTTGGGCCTAGAGGAAGGCATTGGGAAGTAATAAGTAGATGATGGGTTGCTAGAGTGACAGAAGCTTAAACCCTAGTTTATGCGTTGCTTCGTAAGGGGCTGATTTGGATCCACATGTTTCATGCTATGGTTAGGTTTACCTTAATACTTTTGTTGTAGTTGCGGATGCTTGCAATAGAGGTTAATCATAAGTGGGTTGGTTGTCCAAGTAAGGACAGTACCCAAGCACCGTTCCACCCACATACCAAATTATCAAAGTACCGAACGCGAATCATATGAACGTGATGAAAACTAGCTTGACGATATTCCCATGTGTCCTTGGGAGTGCTTTACATCATATAAGAGTTTGTCCAGGCTTGTCCTTTGATATGAAAAGGATTGGGCCACCTTGCTGCACTTTATTTACTTTTTTTACTTGTTACTTGTTACAAATTATCCTATCACAAAACTATCTGTTACCTATTATTTCAGTGCTTGCAGAGAATACCTTGCTGAAAACCGCTTATCATTTCTTTCTGCTCCTCGTTGGGTTCGACACTCTTACTTATCGAAAGGACTACGATAGATCCCCTATACTTGTGGGTCATCAAGACTCTTTTCTGGCGCTGTTGCCGGGGAGTGAAGTGCCTTTGGTAGGTGGAATTTGGTAAGGAAAAATTTATATAGTGTGCTGAAATTTGCTGTCACTTGTTACTATGGAAAGTAATCCTCTGAGGGGCTTGTTCGGGGTATCTTCACCCCGACCAGTAGAGCAAAGAGTTGCTCCTCATCCTACTGAACCTACAGAAAATGAAAATGTCTGCTTTGAAATTCCTTCGGGTATGATAGAAAAATTGCTAGCTAATCCTTTTGCAGGAGACAGAACAACACATCCTGATGAGCACTTAATATATGTGGATGAAGTTTGTGGATTATTTAAGCTTGCAGGTGTACCCGGAGATGTTATTAAGAAGAAGGTCTTCCCTTTATCTTTGAAGGAAGATGCACTGACATGGTATAGGCTATGTGATGATACGGGGTCATGGAATTACAAACGATTGAAATTGGAATTTCATCAGAAGTTTTATCCTATGCATCTTGTTCATCGTGATCGCAATTATATATATAATTTTTGGCCTCATGAAGGAGAAAACATCGCTCAAACTTGGGGGAGGCTTAAATCAATGTTATATTCATGCCCCAATCATGAGCTCTCAAGAGAAATGATTATTCAAAATTTATATGCTCGACTTTCTGATAACAATCGCACCATGCTCGATACTTCTTGTGGTGGCTCTTTTATAAAGAAGACTATTGAATTCAAATGGGATTTATTGGAAAGAATTAAATGCAACTCTGAAGATTGGGACCTCGACGAGGGTAAGGAGTCAGGTATGACACCTAAGTTTGATTGTTTTAAATATTTTATGGATACCGATGATTTCCGTAAATTTAGCACTAAATATGGACTTGACTCTGAGATAGTAGCTTCTTTCTGTGAATCTTTTGCTACTCATGTTGATCTCCCTAGGGAGAAGTGGTTTAAATATCATCCTACCATAGAAGTAAAAGTAGCTGCACCTATTAAAGTTGAAGAAAAGACTATCACTTATAATGATCCTATTGTTCCTACTGCTTATGTTGAGAAACCACGTTTTCCTGTTAGGATAAAAGATCATGCTAAAGCTTCAACTGTGGTTCGTAAAAGCAATATTAGAACTTATACACCTGCAGAGCAAATTAAAGTTGAACCTAATATTGCTATTGTTAAAGATCTCTTGTCTGATAATATTGATGGGCATGTTATTCATTTCCGTGATGAGACTGCTAGAATTGCTAAACCTTGTGCTAAAGATAAACCTAGACCTGTGGTAGGCATGCCTGTTATTTCTGTTAAAATAGGAGATCATTGTTATCATGGCTTATGTGATATGGGTGTTAGTGCTAGTGCAATACCTATTGACTTACACAAAGAAATTATGCATGATATTGCACCTGCTGAGTTAGAAGATATTGATGTCACAATTAAACTTGCCAATAGAGATACTATTTCACCAATGGGAATTGTTAGAGAAGTTGAAGTATTGTGTGGGAAAACTAAATATCCTGCTGATTTTCTTGTTCTTGGCTCCCCACAAGATAGCTTTTGTCCCATTATATTTGGTAGACCCTTCTTGAACACTGTTAATGCTAAGATAGACTGCAACAAGGATGTTATTACTACTGGTTTAGGTGATATGTCTCATGAATTTAATTTCTCTAAATTTCGTAGACAACACCGTGAAGAGGAATTGCCTAGTAAAGATGAAATTATTGGTCTTGCTTCTATTGCTGTACCTCCTAGTGATCCTTTAGAACAATATTTCCTAGACCATGAAAATGATATGTTCATGAATGAAACAAGGGAAATTGATGAAGTATTCTTTAAACAGGAACCCATCCTAAAACACAATTTGCCTGTTGAAATCCTAGGGGATCCTCCTCCACCCAAGGGTGATCCTGTGTTTGAGCTTAAACCATTACCTGATACTCTTAAATATGCTTATCTTGATGAGAAAAAGATATATCCTATTATTATTAGTGCTAACCTTTCAGAGCATGAAGAAGAGAGATTATTGAAAACTCTGAAGAAGCACCGTGCTGCTATTGGATATACTCTTGATGATCTTAAGGGCATTAGTCCCACTCTGTGTCAACACAAAATAAATTTGGAGGAAGATGCCAAACCAATTCGTGATCATCAACGACGGCTGAATCCTAAGATGAAGGAAGTGGTAAGAAAGGAAATACTAAATCTTCTTGAGGTAGGTATAATTTATCCCGTTGCAGATAGTCAGTGGGTAAGTCCTGTCCATTGTGTCCCTAAGAAGGGAGGTATTACTGTCGTTCCTAATGATAAGGATGAGTTGATCCCGCAAAGAATTATTACAGGTTATAGGATGGTAATTGATTTCCGCAAATTAAATAAAGCTACTAAAAAAGATCATTACCCCTTACCTTTTATCAATCAAATGCTAGAAAGATTATCCAAACATACACATTTTTGCTTTCTAGAAGGTTATTCTGGTTTCTCTCAAATACCTGTGTCAGTTAATGATCAATCAAAGACTACTTTTACTTGCCCTTTTGGTACTTTTGCTTATAGACGTATGCCTTTTGGTTTATGTAATGCACCTGCTACCTTTCAAAGATGCATGATGGCTATATTCTCTGACTTTTGTGAAAAGATTTGTGAGGTTTTCATGTACGATTTCTGGAGGCCGAGGACAACCACGGTGCGGAGACACACGTCAGCAGTTACGGCTGGTTCACGCCGGCAGCCAAAGACGACGAGGCCGTCTTGTTCCGTGAGTAGTGATAGTTTTTCTTTATGTTGTTGTTTTTAGGGATCTTTTGCTGTGTAAAAACATATATTGTTATGCAAGTCGCCTGACTTTCATCATTTGGGCCAGTCTACCATTTTAGGTGGTTAGATGAACATCCTACGTCTCCTAACCCTTCTTCCTCACCTCTTCTTCTTCCCCAAAAGACCACCGCACGGGCCATACGGATCCTCCCCAACATGCTGTTGGATAAACATACTGTATGAACGAAAAATTATGTGTCAGCAGTAGGATGGCTGAGTTTGCTTTTTTAACATGCGGTAGCACGTGTGAGTGAGGGTGCGTTCCCTTGGTTGGGTTTGCGGCGTGCAGGAGTGACTGTGTGAGGGTGCGGTGCGACCGCGGCGTGCAGGAGCGATTGTGTGAGGGTGCGGTGCGACCGCGACAGCCATGCGCAAGTGTACCTCATTTTCATTTTGAAAACTTTAGGAAAGCTTGGAAAAAAATGTGTGGCGAAGTATGGCAATGCAAGGCTTAGACCCAAACAAGATACAAGTACGTACGTACTAGGAGTACTAGTGTTAAAAAAGAAAGGCGGGGTTTTCCTTCACAGGATTAATCGATACAAATCCTCGTTTGATGTATCAATTAATGCATATTTTTTCTCCAAAGCCCAAAGAGCTAACCATCTCACTCCTCATCGCTTGATTAATGCAGCGCCATGCAAACCAACCTTCTCACTTTCGCATGCATGCAAGGGTATATTAATGTCCTTGGTTGCTAGTACGAGGCAAACCCCATCAATTTTGCCTCGATTAGTGTTAGTGGCCTTTTGCAAATTGTAATTTTGATATACTGCCCTTGTGTACAAAAAAATGGAGGTAGTAACTATTTGACTTCCTTCCCCATTGCGGTGACGTCGACGATATCTCGAACGTTGTGGTTTGGCGAAGTGCGTTCGACGGAGAATACCATTGAGGGAGACCACGGTAAGTCGTTCGCAAGTGCCGCCTGCAAGCCGAGACAACCACCTTATTTGCATCCAGGAAGTCCATTGAACGAAAGGACCCGCAAATGTACTAGTATTTCACAATAGCATCATCCGTCCAGCTTAGTGCGGTGAGGTGGTTTCTCGAAGAAGACGATGGAGAAGCAGAGTCAGCGAAGAGTGAAATGATGGTTTCTTCGTCCGTGCTTTGTGATTTGATGCCTCACTGCTTTGTGATTTGTGATAGAAGGGACAGGGGAGTAGACTCTGTGATCTATACTGTACATGCGTCCAAGCACGGGAGAAAGAGGAGAGATGTTGCATGTTTCCATTCCTTCAATCAATCAATAAGGGAGCTTCGGTTCCATCTTTTTGGCTTTGGCAGCACCGTCCACAATGGTTCCCATCAATGCCAAAAGCTATTTTCACATTTGGCTACACATTGTGGATGTCCTTAACTGTACCACTTGGTTTTGCTCCTGTGTGCTATCTATACAAATCTCAATTATATTGATCTAAAAATTATACAATCAAGATTAGTAAAAAGGAGGTGATTTTTCCGCGCAGATGGTGGGGGAGGTTTCTTATTTTTAGAGGACATTGGCCTGTCGGTTTGCTCACATGCGGTCCCACGTCTCAGTGCTTTACCAAGCCGATCCACGTCCCACATGAGGAAGAACAACGCCAGAAGCAACACGTGGTTAACTTGAAGAAGATGAGGGAGAAGCGGATTCAGCAATGAGTGAAATGATGGTTGCTTCGTCCCTCCAACTTATTTTTTTAGCATTATTACTTTGTCCCTCCAACTTAACTGCGGGAAAGGTGTAGCTTTGTGATTTGACGCCTCATTGCTCATTACTATGCCAGCGCCATGACTGGGGTGCTTCACCCCTGCTGCTATGCACTGTATTTCGGTATGGCGCGTGGACCCGGTAGCTTGATGTCCCACATGTCGGCGAAAGGGACTAGAACATTTATGAAAGCTAGTGCTCCACTCTTACGACGGAGGAGGACATGACACGGCGGCCCAGTGAACTGTTACTTGTACTGTATATAGTACTATAGTACTATAGTTTTGCTGTTTCGCACGATCCATCGATACAAACTCGATTAAACAGGAAAGGGCAGGATTTTTCCTGCGCGGTAGATGATACTGGCCATACATTTCAAAGGCAATTTTAATGTATGCAAACTGAATAATTAAGTAACAATATGATATCTAGTATAACTAAAAACACATATGATTTATTGTGTTAGAGTGTAGTAGTTGTGCTGTATTGCATAGTTGTTAGATGTAACATGCAAGAACGTGTAGAGATGTAGTTTTGGAGGGCCTATAGAGAAAAGCTTAATACGGTCACCAAACTTCAGAATACGCTCATTAATGTCACTATATACGTTTTGCGGTGATTATACGGTCACTTGCTCACTGTTCAGCATCAGATTGGACTCTGTTGACCGGCCAAATAGTCTGTGTGGCACCATGTTGAGTAGTTAAATGGACCACGTTCCTTGTGGGTCCCACCTATCAGTTTGCATAGGAAAAAGGTCGATAAACACGAATTTACGTAGGCGCGACAAGACTCCAACCCGTGCGCTGGAATCACCAGGTTGTGTATGTGTCTGTCAGAGCCTGATATGTGTGCATGCACGTGTAGGTTGAGCACTTGAGCGTGAGTGTGTGTGTTGGTCATGTGGTGTGTGCATGCATGCGTGTGTGTGTGCGTGTGAGTGTTGCATGCATGCGTGGCTGCGTGTGTATGTGTGAGTGTTGTGTGCGTGCGTGGCTACATGTGTTTGTGTGAGTGTTGCGTGCATGCAGTTCATGTGCATGCGTGTGTGTGTGTATAATCACCACACCAGCTCCTATGTGTTAAAACAGACATCTCAACATACCAATACAAGGCCACCTTGTCCGCTGTGCCCGCGGTCATGACTTCGAACCACCGTCCAATATTTTTTTGTCGTTTGTTTTCATTCTTACTACCAAGATGCCCGTGCGTTGCACGTAACATCAAGATGCATTGTATGACTAGTTTATCTTGTGAGAGAAAAGTATGAACGAGGGAAGGCCTTATTTGCAAATCCAGAGAGGTGTGTGGGTACCTTTTTGCAAAATTGCCATAGTTTCCTTCCTATCCGTCACATATAAATTGGACGGCCTATATTGCAGGATGGCAGGAACACCATCATCACCAACTCTGTTTTTTATTAGAGTGTAGAGTAGATACAAGCCAATAGGTGGGCCCAATGGTAGTGAGATAATGTGATGCAACGCTAGAGGTGCCACATGGAGCGTTTAACTCGTCAACTAGTCGTGTCTTGAGAAAATACAGAGCTGTACGGTGAGCCTGTGACCGTATAATAACCACAAAACGTAAATGGTGACCATAATGAGTGGATTCTGAAGTCCAATGTACGTATCGTGCTTTCGCTTCAAATACAATGATCGTCACTTTATATATCGTGAGAGAAAGATGAAACATGCATGAATGTGCTGGGGGCTTACTTTTAGAGGACCTGGAGATAGTTTGTGTGCATACGTGAAAGGGGCGTAGAGGGGGTGTATGCGATGGAGATAGAGATGCTCTTCGTTTCTATTTATTATGACTAACTTTATACTCCCTCCTTCCATCTATATAGGGCCTAATGTGTTTTTCGAGGCTAACTTTGACCAAATGTTAGAGCAACAATATATGACATGCAACTTACATAAAGCATACCGTCAAATTCGTATGTGAAAGGAGCTTCTAATGATATAATTTTCACATTATACATCTCATGTACCATTAATCTTATCAATAGTTAAAGACGGTCTTGAAAAATGCATTAGGCCTTATATAGATGGAAAGAGGGAGTATATAGTATAAAAATATAAAAAATCACAGCGCAGAATAAATATCATTGTGGGCACCATGCAATGCAAATTAACGTTCATACTCCTCCATATAACTTTGTAATGTTGTGTATATGTAGAAATTCTAAAATAATTTTTTGGCCACACTTTATTCAAAAGGAATGTTGTATGCGAAATAAACGTGAAGAGAGGGGTTTTTACATCAATGGGGTACGTGATGTAACATGTGTGAATGTGTAGTTGATGTATTTGGCAGGGCCTAGAAAGGTATGTGTGTGTATTACGTATTCGAGAGAGGCATGGATAGAGGGGCCGGCGAGGGGAGGGGGAGGCGTGGGAGAGATTGCACGAGAAATGAGAGAGGTCTAGAGAGAGAGAGAGACGAATATGATGTCACGGCGAGAGATTCCCTTGAGTGTGTATATGCAAGGGGGGAGGGGATAGAGGCATGAGGAGAATTTTTTGTGTGTGATGTCTGTGTTGGTATGTGTGGGTGTGAGAAGAAAACGGGACCTGGGGGCAGAGGGTGTGTCACCGTGTGAGGTCCGGTGGGTCGAGGTGAGGCCCTTGGTTCGGTTCCATCTTGCGCCACATTCCTCGACCCGTGACACATTCAGGGAGACCCATGGATGACTAGTCGTACAAGACAAAGATAGCAGAATCGTGAAGGACTCTGTGTCCGCTGACAAAGCCGGCTAGGATTTGTAACCCTAGGTCCTCGGACTAAGGTAACCCCTTATCTTCGATATTACTATTCATCCAACCTAGCTTTAAGGGGCATCCTACATAATGCTCTGCTAGAATCATACTCGTCGATTAGGAAGAGAGGTGTGAGACAATGCATGAGAGACAGGCCTAAAGATAATGTGCGTACAGGAGACACGTAGGCAGGTCTATGTATATAGAAAGGGTCTATGGGGATTGTGCGTGTGTATGCTTGTGAGAGAAAGAGTGCTTGTGATAAAGGTTAGTGAAAACAGTCATAAATGGTTACGAGAGGGAGGGAGGGTTATATCGAGAGCATGTCTGCGAGAAAGACACCTCGGGAGAGAGTGTGTGAGCATGTGTGAGAGACCACCGATGGAGAGTGAAACTACACGTAAAAGACTGATGTACACATTGATTAAAGATATAAATTGTATCCAAATATTAGGATGGGATCATGATATTTGCAGTTCGCATAAGAAACGGTCATTGATCCATAAGACATCTAGATTCTATCGAATTTGAGCATGTCTATGTTATTATTCGACATAATTGATCCACATAGTTAGTATTTTGAACTCCAGAAAATGCATCGCTTTAGCAATCGAATATAAACGTGAGTATAGTTCATGTGTTTTTTCGTGAGGTGAGTATAGTTCATGTTGTGTGTGTAAAGCACATTATACATACGAAAGTTACACAATGAACATTATAAATAGCTAGCTATGAACTAGCATACATTTGAATTCAACTTAAGGTGATTTAAAAAATTTCAAATTCAACATGAAGTCCATTCAATTATTTGAACTCGATATCATGGCATTTGTAAATCATACCTAAATTATGGGGCACCAATCTTTGCTCTGATTTTATACATAATAGCATATATAGTCGTGTACAAAAGAGATTCAAATTTAGCTCATCCATTCCAAAATAATCGTAGTTATAGTATTTTCAAGTGTCAAAATTTCAAAAAGAAGCGGATAATTTAATGAGGTTTTCAAACATACAAGGTCAAATTTCACGTTGTCTATTTAGGTCAATCCTCAAAGTTCAAGAGTACTCTAAATGTGAATGCTTCTGTTTCAAAATTTCGAACGATGCGCCAAAAGAGCCTCTACTCGCCCGAAACCACGTGAGACCAATGTTTGGTAGTAGAAGGAAATTACTTTTCTAACTTCGACCCGTGAAACCTACCGGCCCGACGTCCAAAGGTCTAAACCGGGGTAGGTTTGTAGCTTCATCTAGACGCCACACAACCGCCTCCGAAAAACATTCATACACAATGGCCGCCTAAGCACAAATGCGCGCAGCTGAAATCGCTCCCGCCCACTATTTGGGACACCTGGGATTACCATCCTACCCCGACCCATAGTAGGTCCGAAATTTATGAGGGGGGAAATTATTACTTTCCCCAAATTTCAAACAAGCGCGTCCCATCTGTTCAAAAAAGCCAAAAACAAGCGCGTCCTAGACTGAAACATGGTCCTCCCTTAGCTCCCCCGCCCCCGCCCCCCGTCCGATTCCCCATTCGTACTCCATGGGCACCAAAACTACCTCTCCACCAGCCACGAAACCCCGACATCCACCGCCCGCCACCCCATCCCACCCATCAACCGCCGCCCTCCTTCGTCACGCCGGAGCCGATACCCCGACGTCCTCGTCCACCGCAACCTTGACCAAAACGCCCTCCACGGCTAGTAGTTGAAGCCGAGGCTGAGCCGTCTGTACCAGAGCCAGTTCAACCACGTCATCCTGGGCCTCACCGCTGCCGCTCCAACTTCGCCACCATCCACCACACCGGAGCTGTTCCTGCTACATCGTCCTTCGCCACCTCGGATCTGCTTCCCCTCCACCGAAAAACGGCCACGGCAACACAATCAACAATTTGGCCATGGATTCGTCCAAGGTTGCACCCTCCTCCAAAACATCGGTTCTACCGGCAAAAAGAAGAAGACCGCCGCGACATATGGAGGACACCACACTGGCAACCAGGAATGGTACCCCTCTTCCCTTATTCGTGCAAATCTTATGTGTCTGCTTGCATGGTATTCATCCCACCGAAGACATTAGTTGACCGCTTCTTGTTGATACTAGAGGTTCCTAGTAACTCGCGATGCACAAGGTTTCTCCTCATATACTATTTCACCTTAGCTAGACGTCCGTCGCCCCCGTGGATTTCAATTCCTGGTCAGTTGATTCCCAATTAACGGAAGCATTCCCCAGCGTAACAGGTGCTAGTCTGCCTATTATGCCAGGGAAGCAGCGCCTCAGTGTTTATCTTAGGGGCGTGTGGGGCCTAGAGATGCTGGCGCCCGATCTAGAGGTTGGCCGAGATTAAAAGGATGGCCTAGGGGCGCTGCCAAGCACGACTGTGGTGTGAGGTCGAGGGAAGGGTGGGGCGGCGGAGGCAGGGGTCTGGGCCGATGGTCGCTGGTGGATCGAGAAAGATCGTCAACAGTGACTGGCGGGAGGTAGACGAATTCCATATGCCCGTTCCTTATAGATCGGACGGTTCATAAAAAATTGGCTGGCCTATTTATTTTCAGTCGACTGTTATCTTGATAGGACCACATGTGGTGGTCTACTGGAGGAGTACCTGCATTTCCTGTGCTCATATATTACAACATCATACAGAGTAGAATCTAATTTTGTTTGCCATGCAATGTTGTAGAGCTATCATATGTCTCCTGTCATTTATTTTCCAGCCACCTGCTATCTGCTACTTTTACAGTGCACTAGTTCTGCACACACTTCACCCCTACTCTCACTATTGTGTTTTTATGCAAGGGTATTTCAGACTCTGTTGCCATGAGAGAAGCAGAAAAGAAAAGAGAGAAGTCGCTCCAGCGTCGTACATGGATAGGCCAGACATGTTTCAGCCTTATAAAGGGTGCAGTGTCAGCAGATGGAGACGGTAAACGTAGCTCTGGAGTTGATGACCTCGCTCGCAATGAACCACCATCCCAGGTGCTTGCTTTAACTTCGTGGTGTCATATGTGGTTGCACATTGCATATGGTGTCTAGCTTGTATTCGAAAGTCCAAAGTCGGTCTTTATTAATATAAGGAAAGATATTTTTTACATGAACCACCATCCCGTGAGCACCAGAAGACAAATAGCTAGTCAGGGCACTGGCCGAGCCAGTGACAAGCCCAGCACAGACAGGCATCACCTGGAAGCAAACTAAAAAGCCACGATGGTGGCGAAGCAACCCGCCTCCCACAAGGCTCTCAGGTCCTAGATGATCATGCTCACCACTCCAGCCGGATGTCTAGCTTGTATTGCTTCCATTTTGCTTAAATTGCATCTGCTTAGCTTACACATTATACCTTTGAATATGACATGCCTTCCTGTTTTTGGTACATACTAGTACATCTGTCTATTAACCATGTTCTTACATCAAACTAATGTTCTTGTGTATCCCTCATCAATCACTTATGATGAGGCAGTTAGGCCAGTGGACTACTGTGAGTAAAGATCCTCATTTAAAGAATGCAGCGTCAGCCTCCCGACATGATTCTCAAGAAACAACAAGGCTAGATGAAGATAGTGAACGTAGCTTTGTAGTTGATTACCGCATTTCCCCTACACTAGCATCGCATGGGCTTGCTCTAACTTGGCAGTGTGATATGTGGTTGCATGTTGCATATGGTGTCTAGATTGTAATTCTTCCAATATGGTTAAATTGCATGTGCTATTCTGCTTAGTTTATACATTATACCTGTTAATGTGACATGCCTTCCTATTTTTAGTACATAGTACATCTGTCTATTAAGCATGTCCTTACATAAAACTATTGTTTTTTGTATCCCACATCAATGAATATGACGAGACACCTTTAGTATATGCAGTGCTTTATTAGTTGCATCTTTCATATGATTTATAACATGTGCTGCTTCTAATTTGTTGAAATGCCATTTATGATGGGACACTTTTAACTTGGCAGAGTCATATTGGTTGCATCTTTCATGTGGTGTCTAGCTTCCATTCCTTCTTATTTGTTGGAATGGTTTCTGCTTAGTTTACACAAACAATTGTGAATATGCCATGTCGTCCTATTTTTCGTACATATTCCATCCTGGTATCATGTGTTTGCCTTACATCAAGGTAGTGATTGTCAGTATCATGCACGAATGATTTCTGAAGAGTGAATTTTATTGTTATTTCTTATCGGTTTTACTTGACAATTCAAAATCAATAAAGAGGAAGGAAGTTAGCAAGTCAGCGGATAAAAGTGATCCTTCCAAACGAAGGGCCTCTACAGATTCTACTCCTCCATCCCCCCAAGATGATTTGTAAGACAACACATGCATAGACACTCAACATAACTGTGTTGATGATGAGCACGTCTCCCCTCGTGCACCATCACAGGTGCTCCCTCTAACTTGACACTATTATATGTGATTGCATGTTATGTATGATGCCTAGCTTGTATTTCTTCTAATTTTGTTGAATTCCATCTGCTTACTTTACACATTATACTTGTAAATAAGACACGTGTTCCTGTTTCTAGAACATGCAATATCTGTCTATCACACCATGTTCTTACATCAAAGTACTACTGTTGTGTAACCTGCAATAATCACTTATCATAAGACACATTTGACTTGGGAGTGTGATATAGGTTACATCTCACATTCTTATCTAGCTTGTACTACTTATAATTTGTTGAAATGGCACTTATGACGAGACCATTTTAACTTGGTAGAGTGATATTCGTTGCATCTTTCATATGGTGTCTAGCTTTCATTGCTTCTAATTTGTTGAAATGCCTTCTCCTTAGTTTACACATCATAAGCTGTGAATATGCAATGCTGTGAATATGCAATGGCACTAATGACGAGAGACCTTTAACTTGGTAGTGTGATATTGTTTGCATCTTGCATATGATTTGTTTCTTGTACCGCTTCACATTTCTTTAAATGCCATTTACGATGGGACACTGTTAACTTGGCAGAGCGATATTTGTAGCATCTTTCATACAACGTCTACCTTCCATTGCATTGCTTCTAATTTAGTGAAATGTCTTCTGCTTAGTTTACACATCATAGTTCTGGTTATCTCATGCCGTCATGTTTTTCGTACATATTACATCCTCCTATCATGTGGTTATCTAACATCAAAGTTCAGTTCGTCTGTATCACACATCAATTTGTTCTGAAGAACTAAATTGTTATTCATTTTTCTTGTCGGCTTGACTTAACATGGCATAGAGAAAGGGGAAGCAACACATAATGACAGGGAAAGGGAAGCAGAAGATCCTGTAGATTCTACTGGTACTGATGGTGTAATAGAAGGTCAATGTCCAGCAGAAAATTGTACAAACAGGGTATCCCATGCTACACGAGCTGCAGAACAAGCCAAACAGAAACAAATAGCTGCCACCAAACAAGCAGAGACAACCATATTTGTTGCAACACCTTCTGCAGTACCACCATCTACACGAGTTACTCGTTGGTCAACTCAGCTAGCAGCACGTTCCCAAGCTCCCTTGCCACCTGACACTACTTCCGAAGCACTCTTGACACAAGATGAGTTGGCAAGATCAGATGAACTTTTTGAGCTTCAACAGCAGGAAGGTAGTTGCTGGAGTCAAGTTACAGTTGCATGCTTCTTTATGTGTAGTCTCACAATTTGATGTACACTAACACTTCCTATGTTTGTTGTTGGACTAGCACCTAGGTGCAAGAGGAAACAAACATCAGGGATAATGCTCGATAGGTTAACTAAATCTAGAGGAGGAAGAATGGAGATCCATTTTGAGGCAGGTTTAAAAAGGCCACATAATGCTACAGAGTCAGCCAAGTTAGTGTGAGTGGCAGCAGTTGCCGTTAGGTGTCATGTACGTATCCTCCCAACATGGATTCAGTACAGGAATGACAAAGACGAAACCCAGTTCAACACCTTCCTCGACCATTTATCTGTAAGTATGGTTATGTATGGAAACTAGTAATATCGTCTTGCTCTGTCCCATACTTTCTAGGTTGCTGATAATGAGACTCCCATAATTTTCAACATATGAGGTTCAAGTTGGATAACCAAGATGATGCAACCAGACAAGCTTGCACCCATGTTTTCAAGTCTGCTCTGCGACAGTATCGGTATAACTTGAGGAAAATTCACTTTGAAGGCAAGGCTAACAGTGAACTTGCCCAAACATCTCCAGTGGAAAATATATCAGATGAAGATTGGAGAGGCCTCGTTAAACACTGGTCTGATCCAAAGTATCAGGTACATTATATGTATGTGATCAGATCACATGTTGAAGCCCTATTTACGCATGTGCCACACAAATCTATCTTCTTGTAGGTGAACTATTCAAAGAACAAGGCCAACCGTATGAAAGTGAAATTCCAACAGACGACGGGATCTCATAGCTATATTGCACACTACGAGGCTCTTGTAATTAGCTGATGTTTCACTATTTTTGCTGTACCATATTATCAGATCTCTATTGACTTGTTCCAAATGGAGAGGAAAGCCCGCATGGACCAAAAAGTACCTGAACCAAATGTTGTGGAAATCTTCAAGGACTGTCACACCATCAAGACGAAGGGCATGACTACACCAGTCAAAGTCGCTATTGTACGTCCTTAATCCTCATGCCTTTTAACTACTACTTACTCTGACTTGTGCCTTGAATTGCATGGTTTGCAGCCAATGTTTATTACTCTTTTCAATTTTATACACAATTGTCTTAGTGTATCATTGCACCTTACAAGGTTTAAAAGAGAGGAGTGATGTTCCTTTGATCTTGACCTGTAATCTAGTTCCATGCTGGACTTGCCCACACAATGTTACAATTGCCTGTTTGTCTGTTCTCAGTTGTTTTGTGATATGAATGATGTCATACTATGCTTACCGTATTATAAACTTTGTCTCTTTATCCTTAGCTGTCAATACAATGTGAAGAAATAGACAATACATTAGCCATGGTACATGATCATATGTTTGGAACCTAGTTTTATTATGTACTTTGCAGTAAAATACAACTTATATTTCACGTGGGTTCACCAGAATAAGTTCTATATATAGACCAAAGCTATTTTGTTTGGTTTTGCTGCCTCCTTAATATCTTTTATTCTGGTACTACTAATGTAAAAACTCAACTTTTCAGCAAGCTATGGAAAAAATGGTGGAACCGCCACCTTCTGAAGGTGGCGAGGCAACTATAACCGCAATGTCATCTCTTGCTGTAGTGGGTCAATACCTATCTACTAACAGTGCCAAAAGCACGTTCCTGCGTAATACTAGGTTCGTTGTTAAGGCAATCTTGTCCAAACTACCTGATGATCAAGATATGCAAGCTCAAAACAATGTTATATCTGCACTCCAGACACAAGTCCATTCCCTAACAGAGACCCTTTATGAAACGAGGACAGACATTATTCGATGTCGTTAAGATATGCATGGTTCTGAAACCAGACTATCAGACATTTGCTATGTTGTTCAGGAGCCTAGGAGAAATGAAGGCGAAGGTTATGGTGCTGCATCGGACAATACAGCTTGAAAATGTAATAGTCAGGTCAAATGAACTGAGCTTCTGAACTTCTGGTGGTGCATTTATCTGCCAGACTGTTAACTTTTATGCCAACCTTCGTTTTGTTTTATAGTTGTAATTTGTTTTGTTGCTTTACAAAATTTGTTCTTAATGTGCAGCCACCGGCTGAAGAAAGCAGCAAGCCATTTTTGTATAGTGCAGGGTGTTCCCTATATTTGCACTCGTGGCGATCTTTGATTCCTAGTGGATGTAATCTGTGCAATCGCCTTAATAGCCTAGCATTAGTCTCAGGCTTATTTATTTCCTAGTCTTCTTTTTCCCTGGTTTGCTAGTGCCCGCAACAACCATGGGCCATATACGGACCGTGGTAACCTTGACCCTGCTGCGGGTCGTAGGATCCATGGGCCTCCTACGAGCCATCGATAAATGGGCCTCCAATAGGGTCGCAGAATTGGTGGGCCTCGGGACGTCGGATAAATGGTTCTACACGGGTCGTAAACGGGCGTAATTGGTATTGTCCCAGCACGGTAATGGGCCATTAACAGGCCGGAGGATAGCAAAGGCTTAATTCTGGCACAGGCATAACGGGTCATTAATGGGCCAGAATATAGGACGGGCTGGAAATGGCGCAACGGGTTAACAGGCCAGAAACGGGCCGACTCTTGCCACGGGCCGAATTTGGCCCATTAGGGGAACATGCCAGTAATGGGCCGGAAGTAATCAAGGGCCGGAAAGGAGCCCAAGAATGTATGGGCCGTCAGTAGGCCGAAAGCTAACATGGGTTGGAAACGACCCATGTGAATCATGGGCCATTAACGGGTACAAAGAAATTTACTGTTCATTATGGGCTAGAGTCACCGTGGGCCTCTAAAGGGCCTAAAGATACGAAGGCCTCATATGGGCCGAAAGATGTCATGGGCTATACATGGGCCGAAAGTGAAACGGGGTGGTGTTATATCCGATGGTCCACATGACGTTGTTGGGCCGATTTTGCGTAGACCCTAATGGTCCGTGAGTTATAGGGCCATAAAATGGGCTATTTGCGAAAAGACCGTTAACAGGCTTTTCATGGGCCAGCCCACTAACTTTTAACCAAGTCAAACGGGCCGGCCTTTGTAAGGTTAATAGGCTAGTGGTGGGCCGTTGCACGTGTCGACATACCATAGGCGCCTACTAATGAGCTGACACGTGTTTCCTCCGGCCAATCAAAATTTTACACGTGGAAATTTCCCATTGGTCTGGCTGTTAACGGGTTATCGGATCCAAAACTGGACTCGATAGATTAACGGCGACCCGTTATGGTGGATGCCACGTGTCGGTCACCCTTGACGAAAGCACTTCTGTGATGCGCGATTTATCATCATGGAAGTGGACACTTCCGTGATGATAATTTTGGTAATGTCATGGAACACTTCTACGACAACATAGGTATGACTATCTTGATTTTGTCATAAAATCCTCATGGACATACATGCATGGCAGAAAACGTGACCTACTATGACAAACACGTATCATCACAAAAGTGTATTTTTTTGTAGTGTAGCATGCAGAGAGAAGAGCAAAAGTATCAACCACCATAGGACTTAAGTTTACAGCTCGATCAACAAACACTTCAGAAGAGCGACAGTTGTAACTTAACAAAAACCGCCCATATATAGAGACGCTTGAAGACTAACTCAAATTTCTCCCCCTTTGTCATCGAATGACCAAAAGGGACGAAAAATCAGGACTAACACCCCTGAAGTATATCATCACGAAGTCGATGGAGGAGCACCAGTGTTGTTGGGGTCATTCGTTGGAGTAGGGCCTGCCGCGGTGTCGTTCAAGTCTTCAGCTTCATCCATCTCGCGCGATGAAGAATATGAACTGGTGACCAAGTGAGGAACTTTGACCTTCTTGAATTTCTTCGAAGGTGGCTGTGACTAGTCAAAGTCCTATTTGAAGCCCATCTGCTTGAGATCTTCATCACCGTAGAGGTGAGACAATACAGCCCAAGTGCGATCAAAAACTTCATACAAGTAGTAATGGTTCTTCTTCACAGTATTTTGCGTGATCGTCATGTTCTGAAGAATTGAACCAAACTGACACTCGACCCACTTGTGGTTGCGATCGACCTTCTAATGAAGACTGAGGAGAAGCTCACGATCAGTCATCACACGCGGAGCAGTGGCTTGAGGATATTGCTTTGAAGCATTTGCTGCAGTATCATGTGTGGTAGAGTCATCATTGGTGGAATATGAGGCGGCTTTGCAAAACTGTCCATCCAATGGATGAGTGCCGTCATCAATGACAGCAGCCTTGCCCTTCTCATCAGCTGAGGAAATGGTCCTTTTGAGGACTTCAATTGGCGGCAAGTAGCTGAGATGATTTTGACAGTCAGCCTTATAGTTGATTGAAGACCTTGATCTGCTAAATCTCATAATCCAGGGATCGTAAGGCTTCAATTCAAATGGTGACAGAGCTACATTGGCCAAAGTCCTCATGAAGAAATCGTGATAGTTGATAGGAATACCATGGATGATATTGAACAACAGATTCTTCATTATGCCAACAACCTCTTCTTCATCAAAGTTGTGGCCCTTGATCGGACTAAGGGTTTTGGTCAATATGCGATATATAGTCCTTGGTGTTGGGGAACGTAGCATGCAATTTCAAAAATTTCCCATGCTCACACAAGATCTATCTAGGAGATGCATAGAAATGATAGGTCTGCAACGTATCCATAATTTTTGATTGTTCCATGCTATTATATTATCAATCTTGGATGTTTTATAATAATTTTATAGTCATTTCATATCATTTTTGGTACTAACTTATTGACATAGTGCCAAGTGCCAGTTGTTGTTTTCTGCATGTTTTTTACATCGCAGGAAATCAATACCAAACAAAGTCCAAATGCCACGAAACTTTACGGAGAATTTTTTTTGGACCAGAAGACACCTAATGGGCCAAGGCTGCGCCTGGGGGGTGCTCCGAGGAGAGCACAACCCACCAGGGCGTGCCAGGAGGCCCAAGCACGCCCTGGTGGGTTGTGCCCACCTCGGGTGCCCCTCGGACCGCCTCTGAGCTCTATAAATACCCCAATATTCCAGAAACCCTAGGGGAGTCGACAAAAATCAATTCCAGCCGCCGCAGATTCCAGAACCACCAGATCCAATCTAGACACCATCATGGATGGGGTTCACCACCTCCATTGGTGCCTCTCCAATGATGCGTGAGTAGTTCTTTGTAGACCTTCGGGTCCGTAGTTAGTAGCTAGATGGCTTCCTCTCTCTCGTTTGGTTCTCAATACAATGTTCTCTTGGAGATCCATATGATGTAACTCTTTTTGCGGTGTGTTTGTTGTGATCGGATGAACTTTGAGTTTATGATTAGATCTATCTTTTTATATCCATGAAAGTATTTGAGTTTCTTTGATCTCTTTTATGGATGATTGCTTATAGCCTCATATTTATTCTCCGATATTTGGGCTTTGTTTGGCCAACATGATCTATTTGTCTTGCAATGGGAAGAGGTGCTTTGTAGTGGGTCCAATCTTACGGTGCTTGATCCCAATGATAGAAGGGGAACCGACACGTATGTATCGTTGCTACTAAGGATAAAACGATGGGGTCTATCTCTACATAGATAGATCTTGTCTACATCATGTCATTGTTCTTATTGCATTACTCCATTTCTCCATGAACTTAATACACTAGATGCATGCTTGATAGCGGTCGATGTGTGGAGTAATAGTAGTAGATGCAGGCAGGAGTCGGTCAACTAATCTTGGATGTGATGCCTATAAAATGATCATTGCCTGGATATCGTCATGATTATTTGAAGTTCTATCAATTTCCCAACAGTAATTTGTTTACCCACCGTTTGCTATGTTTCTCGAGAGAAGCCACTAGTGAAACCTATGGCCCCCGGGTCTCTTTCTCATATTATTTGCCTTTGTGATCTATTTTCCTTTGCTTTTATTTTCAGATCTATTTGGTGTTCGATCTATCAATATTTACAACATTCTCCCATCCACGTGCCCATTTCTGGCGCCGTTACCCGAAAGGGATTGAAAACCCCTTTAACATGTCGGGTTGGGAGTATTTTTTGTTTGTGTGCAGGGGTTGTTTACGTTGTGTTGCTTGGTTCTCCTACTGGTTCGATAACCTTGGTTTCATATCTGAGGGAAATACCTACCGCCGCTGTGCTGCATCATCCCTTCCTCTTTGGGGAAATACTGACGTAGCTTCAAGCAACATCAAAAGGAATTTCTAGCGCCTTTGCCGGGGTGGATCAAGTTAAGATAGTCTCCCGTCAACGCACCAATTTGTGGCACCGTTGCCGGGGAGGATCTTCAACATATACCAGGTTCCTAATCACAAATCTCATCTCCTCGCAATTTACATTATTTGCCATTTGCCTCTTGTTTTCCTCTCCCCCACTTCACAAAAAAATGTTGTTTTATTTGCCCCTCTTTTTCGTTCGTCGTTTTCTTGCCGGATCTGTTTTTGTGTGCAATCTTGTTTACCGTTATTATCGTCATGGATAGTTCTTCCTCTATTGCATGCACTCCCGAGAACGAGGTTCTCAACTTTAAACAAAGGGGAGGAGAAAATTTAAAAGATGCTTGGTATAGAATTTGCAATGCTCATAATAGATCTATCCGTAAGCAATCTACCATTGTTCTTCTTCTTTGCTCTTATGTGGGCATCACCACTTGGTATAGATTCGTCCTTGATATGATTGTCGGTGGAAATTTCTTGATGTGTCCCTCTCTTGATGCTTTCAATGCTATGGTTAATTTAGTGGAATCACCGCCTCTTATGATTAATGAAACAACTTTGACTCTTGAGCATGTTATGGAAAGATTAGATGCTATTGAAAAGGAAATGGTTATTGAAGAGCATATTTAAAACTTGGATAAAAATATGCATAATTTTGCCACTAAAATTGGGTCAAAAGTGGGGGAAGTTTTTAAGTTGTTAAAAGAAAAGGGAACCGTAATTCATGAAAGAATTGAAGAAAGTCCATCTCGGATTGATAAACTAGAAGAAATCTTTAGTAATTTGAGCACGGATTTTGCTTCAGCTAAAACTATTGAAAAATCTCCCATAAAAATTCCAAGACTACCCAAGTTACCAAGAGCAAGGGTGCAACTTCTAGTAAAGGGGATCTTAAGATGATTAGTATCCACCCGGATTTTGTTGAAGTTATAAGAGATCCCTTGGGCAAAAATGAATTCTTCAAAATTGTTCCTAGAAGTATTGTAATGGAAAATATTTATGCTAAATCCTTGAATAATTCTAAGTGTTTTGATTGAAGAGTTGAACAAAGATGACAAAACTTAGATCCTTGCTTGATGCCTAGCTAAGGGCGTAAAACTATAACGCTTGTTGGGAGGCAACCCAATGAATAAAATTTATTTTTGCTTTTTTGCTTCATGTTTTTGAGTGTTAGCACAATTATGCTACTGTTATGATTGTGTTTTTATTTTGTGTTTTAATTAGTGTTTGTGCGAAGTAAAGCCTTTAGGATCTTCTTGGGTAATAGTTGTTTGATCTTGCTGAAAAAACAGAAACTTTTGCGCTCGCGAAAATAATTTTCAATTTTAACCAGAGAGCGATAGAATACCTATTCCTTTTGAATTTGATCAATATACAAATTTCTCAGGTTGTCCTAATTTTTTAGAATTTTTGGAGTTACAAAAGTATTCGAAATAGTCAGATTTGTACAGACTGTTCTGTTCTAACAGGTTCTGTTTTCCTTGCATTGTGTGCTTGTTTTCATGGCTCTATGGTTTTATTTAATGAGGTTTTGCCATAGAAAATTTGGAATATAGTAGATATAATGCGAGAACAAAATATGAATTGGTTTGATGTAGTACTTATAGTAGTGATTTTCTTTCTTTTACTAACGGATCTCACGAAGATTTTGTTGAGTTTTGTGTGATTGAAGTTTTCAAGTTTTGGGTTATCTTACGATGGATGAAGGAATAAGGAGTAAGAAGAGACAAAGCTTGGGGATGCCCCGGCATCCCAAGCCATTATCCAAAAGAGAGCAAGCAATTAAGCTTGGGGATGCCCCCGAGTGGCATCTCCTCTTTCTTCTAACGACCATCGATATTTTACTCGAAGCTATATTTTTATTCGTCACATACTTTGTGTTTTGCTTGGAGTGTCTTGTATGATATGAGTCTTTGCTTGTTTTATTTTGTGTTTTAAGTCTTGATTCCTTGCTGGACACACCTATTTGATTGAGCCAAAATTATGTCATGACTTGCTAGAATTGCTCTCTATGCTTCACTTAAATTATTATGAGCTATGGACTTGCTCTAGTACTTCACTTATATCTTTTTGAGCATGGTGTGCTTTAGTATTTTTGAAGAAATGCTCTCTTGCTTCACTTAGATTTATTTGAGAGTTAGTAAAAGTTTCAAGAAATCCTCTCTTGCTTCACTTAAATTAATTTGAGAGTAAGAAAAATTATGCTCATCTCTTCACTTATATTTGTTTGAGCTTATTAAAAGCAAAACATGAAAATTAGTTCCAAAGTGATAGATATTCAAGAAGGATATAATAAAAACTTTCATGAAGATCATTGGAAAAAATAAACTTGATTCTTAGTAATAGTTTTGAGATGTGATGATGTGATATGTGAGTTATGTTGATGAGTAATTATGCTTCAGTAAGAATATTGGTGTTAAGGTTTGTGATTCCCTATGCAAGCACGAAAGTCGATAATTGTGCAATGAAATTATATCCTACTTGTGGTGCATTATTCGGTGTTAATTATTCTCAATGCTCGCTTATAATATTATTCGTTTCTTGGTTGGTTGCTTCTCAATCTTTTGCTAGCCTTCATTTTTCACTAAGTATGATCACTACTTTTGCATCCAAAAACCTTGAAACCAGTTTTGCCACATGAATCCACTATATCTACCTATATGCGGTATTATTTTTGCTGTTCTAAGCAAATTTGTATGTGCCATCTCTAATTTTCAAAATAAACTTCTCTTTTGTGTGTTCGTTCCGCTCGCGGAACGGTGAGGGGTGGCTAATATTTTCCATGCTAGATGTATTATTCTCATGATGAGTGTTTATTCACTTGTCATTGCACGAGAGTAAGGCAAAGGTATTAGGGATGCCGAGTCCCGAAATGAAAAATAAATTTACTTTATGTTGTCAAATAATAAATTCCTTGGGAAGTGTTGGTATGGAAGGCACCCGTGGATATGGTTAGCCATGGAAATTGAAAGTATGGTTGAAAAAGGAATAAACTTTATTTTCTGTTTGGGAACCACCTATGATATATCTAGCATGGAAAGTGTTGGGATCTAAGTCATTTTTGTTGGTGGGAAGGACACACCTCCCAAAATGTTTTTATCTCTAAGTTTATTGCTTTGAGCCCTGGCACCTCTACAAATCCCTACTTCCCTCCACGAAGGGCCTTTCTTTTACTTTATGTAATTTTTATTTTTGAATTTGAGTCTCCATCTTCTCATAAAGCACCAACTAGGAGGCACTATGATCATACTTGAGCATTGGGTGTAGTTAATATGCGAGTGTGTTTCATGAATGGATCAATGATTAAGCATGATGGGCTAGGGATAGCTTATTTTAGCGTTGATATTTTGAAATACATGGTTGCTTGTTGATATGCTTGAGTATTTAAGTTATCATGTCAAAACTAGACTATTGCTTTGAACAATATAAAACTCCAAATGTCCATTCTATAAAGAAAAGAAATGTGATATGACATGTTAGGCAGCATGCCACATCAAAAATTCTGTTTTGTTCACTTACCTACTCGAGGACGAGTAGGAGTTAAGCATGGGGATGCTGATACGTCTCCAACGTATCTATAATTTTTGATTGTTCCATGCTGTCATATTATCAATGCTGGATGTCTTATAATATTTTATAGTCATTTTATATCATTTTTTGGTAATAACCTATTGACATAGTGCCAAGTGCCAGTTGCTGTTTTCTGCATGTTTTTTACATTGCAGGAAATCAATACCAAACAGAGTCCAAATGCCACGACACTTTACGGAGATTTTTTTTGGACCAGAAGACACCTAATGGGCCAAGGCTTCACTTGGGTGTGCTCTGAGGAGAGCACAACCCAACAGGGCATGCCAGGAGGCCCAGGCGCGCCCTGGTGGGTTGTGCCCACCTCGGGTGCCCCCGGACCGCCTCTTTGCTCTCTAAATACCACAATATTCCAGAAACCCTAGGGGAGTCGACGAAAATAAATTCCAGCCGCCGCAGAGTCCAGAACCACCAGAACCAATCTAGACACCATCATGGATGGGGTTCACCACCACCATTGGTGCCTCTCTGATTATGCGCGAGTAGTTCTTTGTAGACCTCCGGTTCTATAGTTAGTAGCTGAATGGCTTGCTCTCTCTCGTTTGATTCTCAATACAATGGTCTCTTGGAGATCCATATGATGTAACTCTCTTTGCGGTGTGTTTGTTGGGATCGGATGAACTTTGAGTTTATGACCAGATCTATCTTTTTATATCCATGAAAGTATTTGAGTTTCTTTGATCTCTTTTATGCATGATTGCTTATAGCCTCGTATTTCTTCTCCGATATTTGGGTTTTTTGGGCCAACTTGATCTATTTGTCTTGCAATGGGAAGGGTGCTTTGTAGTGGGTTCGATCTTATGCTGCTTGATCCCAGTGATAGAAGGGGAACTGACACATATATACCATTGCTACTAAGGATAAAATGATGGGGTCTATCTCTACATAGATAGATCTTGTCTACATAGTGTCATCGGTCTTATTGAATGACTCTGTTTCTCCATGAACTTAATGCACTAGATGCATGCTGGATAGCGGTCGATGTGTGGAGTAATAGTAGTAGATGCAGGCAGGAGTTGGTCTACTAATCTTGGACGTGATGCCTATATAATGATCATTGCTTGGATATCGTCATGATTATTTGAAGTTCTATCAATTTCCCAACAGTAATTTGTTTACCCACCATTTGCTATTTTTCTCGAAACAAGCCACTAGTGAAACCTACGACCCCCTGTTCTCTTTCTCATATTATTTGCCTTTGCGATCTATTTTCCTTTGCTTTTATTTTCAGATCTGTTAAACCAAAAATACAAAAATACCTTGCTGCAATTTATTTTATTTGGCGTTCGATCTATCAATATTTACAACTTTCTCCTGTCCACATGCCAATTTCTGGCGCTATTACCCGAAAGGGATTGACAACCCCTTTAACATGTCGGGTTGCGAGTATTTGTTATTTGTGTGCAGGGGATGTTTACATTGTGTTGCTTGGTTCTCCTACTGGTTCGATAACCTTGGTTTCATATCTGAGGGAAATACCTACCGCCGCTGTGCTGCATCATCCCTTCCTCTTTGGGGAAATACTGACTTAGCTTCAAGAGACATCAAGCAACAAGATGGGAAGAGTGTGTCCGTGTGCCCTCGTAGACCAAAATGGAAGCGTTTGACAATGCGGTTGATGTAGTCAAACTTCTTCTCATTCCGACTGATCAAGCACCAAACGTATGGCACCTCCGAGTTCTGCACATGTTCAGCTCGATGACGTCCCTCGAACTCTTGATCCAGCAAAGTGTCGAGGGAGAGTTTCGTCAGCATGACGGCGTGGTGATAGTGATGGTGAAGTGATCTACGTAGTACTTCGCCTAAGCACTACAACAATATGACTGGAGGCGTAAACTGCGGAGGGGAGTGCCACACACGGCTAACAATCATTTGTTGTGTGTTCTAGCATTGCCCCCCTCATATATAAATGTTGGAGGGGAGGGGAGGCAGCCAAGGGGCGCCCCAAGTAGGAGGAATTCTACTTGGGGTCCTCCCAATTCGGCCTCCCCCTTTCCTATTCCTATTTGGAGTAGGAATGGAAGAGGGGGAAGGGGGATCCTATTCCCTTTTTCCTTTCCTTCTCCAATTTGGCCAGCCCATATGGGGGCGCACCAGCCCCTTTTGGCTGGTGTGTTTCCCCTCTTGGCCCATTAGGCCCATAGAGCTTGCCGGGGGTTGCCTGGAACCCCTTCCGGTGACCCGATACGTACCCCGGTACCCTCAGAACACTTCTGGTGTCCGAATACTATCGTCCTATATATTAATCTTTACCTCTCGACCAATTAGAGACTCCTCGTCATGTCTGTGATCTCATCCGGGACTCCAAACAACATTTGGTCACCAAATCACATAACACATATAATACAAAATCGTCATCGAACGTTAAGCGTGCGGACCCTACGGGTTCAAGAACAATGTATACATGACCAAGACACCTCTCCGGTCAATAACCAATAGCGGACCTGGATGCTCATATTGGTTCCTACATATTCTACGAAGATCTTTATCAGTCAAACCATAATGACAACATACGTTATTCCCTTTGTCATCGGTATGTTAGTTTCCTGAGATTTGACCGTCGATATCTTCATACCTAGTTCAATCTTGTTAATGGCAAGTCACTTTACTCGTTCTGTAACGCATCATCCTGCAACTAACTCATTAGTCACATTGCTTGCAAGGATTATAATGATGTGCATTACCGAGAGGGCCCAGAGATACCTCTCTGATACTCGGAGTGACAAATCCTAACCTCGATCTATGACAACCCAACAAACACCTTCAGAGATACCTGTAGAGCATATTTATAATCACCTAGTTATATTGTGACGTTTGATAGCACACAAGGTATTCCTCCAGTATCCAGGAGTTGCACAATCTCATAGTCAAAGGAATATTTATATGACATGAAGAAAGTAATAGCAATAAAACTGAACGATCAACATGGTAAGCTAACGGATGGGTCTTGTCCATCACATCATTCTCCTAATGATGTGATCCCGTTCATCAAATGACAACACATGTCTATGGTTAGGAAACTTAACCATCTTTGATTAATGAGCTAGTCTAGTAGAGGCATAGTAGGGACACAATGTTTTGTCTACGTATCCACACATGGATGAAGTTTCCGGTTAATACAATTCTAGAATGAATAATAAACATTTGTCATGATATAAGGAAATATAAAATAACAACTTTATTATTGCTTCTAGGGCATATTTCCTTCAGTCTCCCACTTGCACTAGAGTCAATAATCTAGTTCACATCGCCATGTGATTTAACACCAATAGTTCACATCACCATGTGACCAACACCCAAAGGGTTTACTCGAGTCAATAATCTAGTTCACATCGCCATGTGATTAACACCCAAAGAGTACTAAGGTGTGATCTTGTTTTTCTTGTGAGAGAAGTTCAGTCAACGGGTCTGGCACATTCAGATCCGTATGTATTTTGCAAATTTCTATGTCTACAATGCTCTGCATGGAGGTACTCTAGCTAATTGCTCCACCTTTAAATATGTATCCAGATTGAGACTCAGAGTCATCCAGGTCGATTTTAAAGCTTGCATTGATGTAACTCTTTACGATGGACTCTTTATGACCTCCATAACCGAGAAATATTTGCTTAGTCGTCTAAGGATAATTTTGACCGTTGTGTAGTGATCTACTCCTGGATCACTATTGTACCCCTTTGCCAAACTCATGGCAAGGTACACAATAGGTCTGGTATACAACATGGCATAATTTATAGAACCTATGGCTGAGGCATAGGGAATGACTTTCATTCTCTATCTATCTTCTGCCATGGTCGGGTTTTTGAGTCTTACTCAACTTCATACCTTACAACTCACGCAATAACTCCTTCTTTGCCTAATCCATTTTAAACTCATTCAAAATCTTATCAAGGTCTGTACTCACCGAATGTCTTATCAAGCGTCTTGATCTATCTTTATAGATCTTGATGCCCAATATGTAAGTAGCTTCACTAAGGTCTTTCTTTGAAAAAAATCCTTCCAAACACTCCTTTATGCTTTCCATAAAATTCTACATCATTTCTGATCAACAATATGTCATTCACATATACTTATCAGAAAGGTTGTAGTGCTCCCACTCACTTTCTTGTAAATACAGGCTTCGCCACAAGTTTGTATAAAACTATATGCTTTGATCAACTCATCAAAGCGTATATTCCAACTTCGAGATGATTGCACGAGTCCATAGATGGATCGCTGGAGCTTGCACACTTTATTAGCACTTTTAGGATTGAGAAAACCTTCTAGTTGCATCATATGCAACTCTTCTTTAATAAATCCATTAAGGAATACAGTTTTGACATCCATTTGCCAGATTTCATAAAATGCGGCAATTGCTAACATGATTCAGATAGACTTTAAGCATCGATACGAGTGAGAAAATCTCATCGTAGTCAACACCTTGAACTTGTCGAAAACCTTTTGCGAAAATTTGAGCGTTGTAGATAGTAACACTACTATCAGCGTTTGTCTTCCTCTTGAAGATCCATTTATTCTCAATGGCTCGCTGATCATCGGGAAAGTCAATCAAATTCCATACTTTGTTCTCATACATAGATCATATCTCAGATTTCATGGCCTCAAGCCATTTATTGGAATCTGGGCTCATCGTCGCTTCCTCATAGTTCATAGGTTCGTCATGGTCTAGTAACATGACTTCCAGAACAGGATTACCATACCACTCTGGTGCGGAACGTGCTTCGGTTGACCTACGAGGTTCGGTAGTAACTTGATCCGAAGTTTCATAATCATTATGATTAGCTTCCTCACTAGTTGGTGTAGGCATCACGGGAAACGGTTTTCTATGATGAGCTACTTTCCAATTCGAGAGAAGGTACGATTACCTCATCAAGTTCTACTCTCCTCCCACTCACTTCTTTCATGAGAAACTCCTTCTCTAGAAAGGATCCATTCTTAGCAACAAAGATCTTGCCTTCAGATCTATGATAGAATGTGTACCCAATAGTTTAATTTGGGTATCCTATGAAGACACACTTCTTCGATTTGGGTTCGAGCTTATTAGGCTGAAGCTTTTTCACATAAGCATCGCAACCCCAAACTTTAAGAAATGACAACTTAGGTTTCTTGCTAAACCACAGTCCATACGGTGTCGTCTCAACGGATTTAGACGGTGCCCTATTTAATGTGAATGCATCTGTCTCTAATGCATAACCCCAAAACAATAGTGGTAAATCGCTAAGAGACATCATAGATCGCACCATATCTAATAAAGTATGGTTACGATGTTCAGACACACCATTATGCTGTGGTGTTCCAGGTGGCGTGAGTTGTGAAACTATTCCACATTGTTTTCAATGAAGGCCAAACTCATAACTCAAATATTTGCCTCCGCGATCAGATCGTAGAAAAATTATTTTCTTGTTATGATGATTCTCCACTTCACTCTAAAATTCTTTGAACTTTTCAAATGTTTCAGACTTGTGTTTCATCAAGTAGATATACCATATCTGCTCAAATCATCTGTGAAGGTCAGAAAATAACGATACCCGCCACGAGCGTCAACAGTCATCAGGCCGCATACATCGGTATGTATTATTTCCAATAAGTCAGTGGCTCGCTCCATTGTTCCGGAGAACGGAGTTTTAGACATTTGCCGATGAGGCATGGTTCGCAAGTATCAAATGATTCATAATCAAGTGATTCCAAAAGTCCATCCGCATGGAGTTTCTTCATGCGCTTTACACAAATATGACCTAAACGGCAGTGCATAAGTATGTTGCACTATAATTATCAACTTTATATATTTTGGCATCAATATTATGAATATGTGTATCACTATGATCGAGATTCAATAAACCATTTATATTGATTGTATGTCCATAGAAGGTTTTATTCATGTAAATAGAATAACAATTATTCTTTTAAATGAATAACCATATTGCAATAACATGATCCAATCATATTCATGCTCAATGCAAATACCAAATAGCATTTATTTAGGTCCAACACTAATCCCGAAGGTAGAGGGAGTGTGTGATGGTGATCTTATCAATCTTGGAATCACTTCCAACACACATGATCACTTCGCCCTCAACTAGTCTCTGTTCATTTTGTAACTACTGTTTTGAGTTTACTAATCATAGCAACTGAACCGGTATCAAATACCCCGGGGCTACTATGAACACTAGTAAAGTACACATCAATAACATGTATATCAAATGTACCTTTGTTCACTTTGCCATCCTTCTTATCCGCCAAGCATTTGGGGCAGTTCCGTTTCCAGTGACCATTCCCTTTGCAGTAGAAGCACTTAGTTTCAGGCTTAGGTCCAGCTTTGGGCTTCGTCACGGGAGTGGCAACTTGTTTGCCATTCTTGTTGAAGTTCCCTATCTTTCCCTTGTCCTATTTTCTTGAAACTAGTGGTCTTGTTAACCATCAACACTTGATGCTCTTTCTTGATTTCTACCGTCGCTGATTTCAGCATCGCGAAGAGCTTGGGTATCGTTTTCGTCATCCCTTGCATATTGTAGTTCATCATCAAGTTCTAGTAACTTGGTGATAGTGATTAGAGAACTCTGTCAATCACTATCTTATCTAGAAGATTAACTCCCACTTGATTCAAGCGATTGTAGTACCTAGACATTCTGAGCACATGCTCACTAGCTGAACTATTCTCCTCCATCTTGTGGGCAAAGTACTTGTCAGAGGTCTCATACCTCTCAACATGGGCATGAGTCTGAAATACCAATTTCAACTCTTGGATCATCTCATATGCTCTGTGGCGTTCAAAACATTTTTGAAGTCCTAGTTCTAAGCTGTGAAGCATGGTGCACTAAACTATCAAGTAGTCATCATACTGAGCTTGTCAAACGTTCATAACGTCTGCATCTGATCCTGCAATAGGTCTGTCACCTAGTGGTGCATCAAGGACATAATTCTTCTGTGCAGCAACGAGGATAATCCTCAGATCACGGATCCAGTCCGCATCATTGCTACTATCATCTTTCAACTTAGTTTTCTCTAGGAACGTATCAAAAATAAAACAGGGGAGCTATACGCGAGCTATTGATCAATAACATAGATAAGCAAATACTACCAGGACTAAGTTCATGATGAATTAAGTTCAATTAATCATATTACTTAAGAACTCCCACTTCGATAGACATCCCTCAAGTAATCTAAATGATCATGTGATCCATATAAACTAAACCATGTCTGATCATCACATGAGATGGAGTAGTCATCAATGGTGAACATCTCTATGTCGATCATATCTACTATATAATTCACGTTTGACCTTTCGGTCTCCAGTGTTCCGAGGCCATGTCTGTACATGCTAGGCTTGTCAAGTTTAACCCGAGTATTCCGCATGTGCAAAAACTGTCTTGCACCCGTTATATGTGAACGCAGAGCTTATCACACCTGATCATCACATGGTGTCTCGACACGATGAACTGTCGCAATGGTGCATACTCAGGGAGAACACTTATACCTTGAAATTTTAGTAAAGGATCATCTTATAATGCTACAACCGTACTAAGCAAAATAAGATGCATAAAAGATAAACGTCCCATGCAATCAAAATATGTGACATGATATGGCCATCATCATCTTGTGCCTTTGATCTCCATCTCCAAAGCACCATCATGATCCCCATCGTCACCGACTTGACACCTTGATCTCCATCGCAGCATCGTGGTCGTCTCGCCAACTATTGCTTCTACAACCATCACTAATGCATAGTGATAAAGAAAAGGAATTACATGGTGTTTGCATTTCATACAATAAAGCGACAACCATAAGGCTCCTGCTAGTTGCCGATAACTTCTACATGATCATCTCATACAATAACGTATATCACATCATGTCTTTACCATATCACATCACAACATGCCCAGCAAAAACAAGTTAGACGTCCTCTACTTTGTTGTTGCAAGTTTTACATGGCTGCTACAGGCTTCTAGCAAGAACCGTTCTTACCTACGCATCAAAAACCACAATGGTGATTTATCAAGTTTGTTGTTTTAACCTTCAATAAGGACCGGCCACAGTGAAATTTGATTCAACTAAAGTTGGAGAAACATACACCCGCTAACCACCTTTATGCAAAACTAGTTGCATGTCCATCGGTGGAACCGGTCTCATGAACGTGGTCATGTAAGGTTGGTCCAGGCCGCTTCATCCAACAATACCTCCGAATCAAAATAAGACGTTGGTGGTAAGCAGTATGACTATCACCGCCCACAACTCTTTGTGTTCTACTCGTGCATATCATCTACGCATAGAGCTGGCTGGGATGCCACTGTTGGGGAACGTAGCATGCAATTTGAAAATTTTCCTACGCTCATGCAAGATCTATCTAGGAGATGCATAACAACGAGAGGGGAAGAGTGTGTCCATGTACCCTCGTAGACCATAAGCGGAAGCGTTTGACAACGCGGTTGATGTAGTTGAACTTCTTCTCGTTCCGACCGATGAAGCACCGAACGTACGACACCTCCGAGTTCTGCACACGTTCAGCTCGATAACGTCCCTCGAACTCTTGATCCAGCAAAGTGTAGAGGGAGAATTTCGTTGGCACTATGGTGTGGTGATGGTGATGGTGAAGTGATCCGCGCAGGGCTTCGCCTAAGCACTACGACAATATGACCGGAGGCGTAAATTGTGGAGGGGTGCGCCGCACACGGCTAACAATTGTTTGTTGTGTGTTCTAGCGGTGTCCCCCTCATATATATAGGTTGGAGGGGGGAGAGGCAGCCAAGGGGGCGCCCCAAGTAGGAGGTATCCTACTTGGGGTCCTCCCAATTCGACCTCCCCCCTTTCCTATTCCTATTCGGAGTAGGAAGGGAAGAGTGGGAAGGGGGGATCCTATTCCCTTTTTCCTTTCCTTCTTCCCCTTTCCTTATCCAATTTGGCCAGCCCATGTGGGGGGTGCACCAGCCCCTTTGTGGCTGGTGTGTTTCCCCTCTTGGCGCATTACGCCCATATAGCTTGCCGGGGGTTGCCTGGAACCCCTTCCGGTTACCCGATACATACCCGGTACCCTCAGAACACTTCCGTTGTCCAAATACTATCGTCCTATATATGAATCTTTACCTCTCGACCATTTTGAGACTCCTCTTCATGTCCGTGATCTCATCCAGAGCTCTGAACAACATTCGGTCACCAAATCACATAACTCATATAATACAAATTCATCTTCAAATGTTAAGCGTGCGGACCCAACGGGTTCGAGAACTATGTAGACATGACCGAGACACCTCTCCGGTAAATAACCAATAGCAGAACCTGGATGCTCATATTGGTTCCTACATATTCTAAAAATATCTTTATCGGTCGAACCGTAATGACAACATACGTTTTTTCCCAGGATAATGACAACATACGTTATTCCCTTTGCCATCGGTATGTTACTTGCCCAAGATTTGATCATCGATATCTTCATACCTAGTTCAATATCATTCCCGGCAAGTCTCTTTACTCGTTCCGTAAAGCATCATCCCGTAACTAACTCATTAGTCACATTGCTTGCAAGGCTTATCATGATGTGCATTATCGAGAGGGCCCAGAGATACCTCTCCGATACTCGGAGTGACAAATCCTAATCTCGATCTATGCCAACCCAACAAATACCTTCGGAGATACGTGTAGATCATCTTTATAATCACCCAATTACATTGTGAGGTTTGATAGCACACAAGGTATTCCTCTGGTATCCCGGAGTTGCATAATCTCATAGTCAAAGGAATATGTATATGACATGAAGAAAGCAGTATCAATAAAACTGAACGATCAACATGCTAAGCTAACGGATGGGTGTTGTCCATCACATCATTCTCCTAATGATGTGATCATGTTCAACAAATGACAACACATGTCTATGGTTAGGAAACTTAACCATCTTTGATTAATGAGCTAGTCTAGTAGAGGCTTACTAGGGATACAGTGTTTTGTCTATGTATCCACACATGTATCAAGTGTCCGGTTAATATAATTCTAGCATGAATAATAAACATTTATCATGATATAAGGAAATATAAAATAACGACTTTATTATTGCTTCTAGGGCATATTTCCTTCACTTGGCACAGACAGCAATTCCTTGATGAGGAATGTGGTCCTTGGGGCTTGGCCAGGCTTCAATGGCTTCATCAGCACTTGCATCAGATGATTTGAGAGTTCAGGTTCAGCATAGAGGAGCTTTGCACCTTTAGTGGGAGGACTGACTGGGACAGTGTGAAGCAATTGAGAAGCCGGAGCTTTGTAGTGAGTGTTTTCGGTCATCCAGTCAAGCACCCATGAGTTCACATCTTCAACGTTTCTTGTGATGTGCAGCATGGCGAAGAATTGAAGAATGAGTTCTTCATTCCAATCATAGATGTTGGTGGAGAAGTTGAGCAGCCCAGCGTCATGAAGAACACTAAGGACTGGGGTGAAGCACGAAAGAGACTCGATATACACATGAGGAATTTGCTAATGGTCAAAGATCTTGTCCTTATCAAACAGCGGAGAGGAATAGAAGTTCATCTGCCTGGCAGTCCAAAAACACTTGCGTCGAAGGCGAGCGGAGTCATATGGATTGTAGTCAGAGAAGAAATGATGCTTTGTAAAGAAGTCATCAGCCTTGAAATTTTGCTTCTTGGTGTGAGGATTTTGTGGCTTGGGCTGAAGATTTGTAGTGGCAGTCTTCACATCCTCTTGACGCACAGCCTCGGGAGCCACAGGCTGAGAAATTTTAGCAGCAGGTTTAGCAGCAGCAGCCTTGGCCTCCATTTCTTCAGCACTCGCGGCTGGAAACTCTTCGGGAATAGAAATAAGTGAGGCTTGATATCCTTTAGAGCCCGTATGAATTTCTTTGGTTTGGACCGGGGACTGAGGAAGTTGGTGCAGAGGTGTGGTCAGAGGTGAATTGGGGTGATGACTTTCCTAATAGTCATCATTCAGAATAGGAGTTGTTGACTCAATATCCACATCCTCATCTTCTTCATCAATTTCTTCAACGCCTGCCTCTTCACTTGTAAACTGAGGCATGGGCGATGATACCAGTGGAGTAGAAGGGATATTATCCACTTCAATTTCTTCATCCAACTGCTTTGATGAAGCAGCAAAAGGATTTTCCTCATCATTGTCATCTGGAATGACATATTCCTCACCAAAGGGAACAATTTCCTTTGATGGCATGCTGGATATCGAAACAACAACAATTGGGTGTGCAAATGAGCTCGTCAAATTCTTCACTTTCTTAGGAGCTGAAGTGTAGCAACCCGACCTCAAACGGTCATGTCTCTGTGCTTCAGTGTCATCCCTGGATCGGTAATGCTGACACACACAGTACTCGAGGATTTATAACAGAGTAGCAATCACACACTTATTACATCGAATGTCTCCAAAGAGAACTTATTACAATAAATATGGCTTAAGGCCATCTAATATGATAACAGCGGAAGGCTTGGAATATAAAGTGAGTTGATCAACTCCAACGGCATAGCTGAGCTGCATGGCAATGACTTAACGAACCTTACTCCTCGTCTGAAAAGTCTCCAACATAATACGTTGCAGCCCGAAAATGGGTCAGCACATGGAATATGCTGGCAAAGTAACACATCAGAGCAAGAACAGAATAATGCTATCACTACATGCATATTTGGCTGGCGGGAAGCTCTATGGTTATAGTTTTTGCGAAAAGCCAATTTTTCCCTACAACAAAGGAATAGATTTTAATTTAACTATCATGGTAGTTGAAACATCATTGAGAAGGTTCCTCCAACTCAATCCCAATTAAAGTAATTATCAACCCAACAATATTAAGTTAAAAAATGATGATATAATTAAGATACTCCAAGTATTAGATACTCAAGATTGTCCATAACCGGGGACACGGCTAACCATGATTTGTTTGTACACTCTATAGAGGTTTGTGCACTTTTCCCCACAAGACTCGATCACCTCCGTTGGATTTCTCACACTACATGGTGTTTGAGAAACATATGACCGAGACACAGTCTTTCAGGAACATTAACTCTCTACTCTGGGCAGACCATACCAAACCTACAACCCACTACCTGCTGATCCACCTCTTCAAGAGCTTCACGTAACTTACTCAACTATGCTAGAGCCCATAATATCTTGTGGCTACACACGGAAGTTTCTAGCATGAATCATCTCAGTTCCCTGTGAGCCTGGGTGGCGGTCCATAGGAAAATCACACGGAACCCCAGGATTTCCAAAAATACAGGCAACACTGGGTTCTCCAGGTGCCTCAATCCACCCAGATGTGTATTCAAGTTGCCACCTTAAGATAAACCATTAATTAACAATCTCACATCTGTCATGGATTTCACTCACCCAAACCACGTCTACGAGCATAGCATAGCATAGCAATATAAGCAATTCGTATAAGTAACTCCCAAGGTTTGAATATAGTAGGGCAATAGGTTCTACCTCATCAACTACTTCCCAACCCACATGTTAATCACATCCTAACCATGCAATATTTGAGGATTGGAACCAATGCATAAAAACTGGGTGATAAAGGGATATGATCAAAGTGTTACTTGCCTTGCTGATGATCCGCAAACCCTAGGGACTCCAAATAACACACTTCGCACTGCGGGAATTCTATCGCAAACAAACAATAGCATACATAAGCAAACAAGCAAAGAAGCACGGGTAAATCTCAAATAAGAAGATCTACCAGAAAGTTCAACTTAAGAATTCCGGTTTGCAAAAAGAATCAAATCAAATGGAGCAACGACACTCAAACGGCGAAAGAAACAAGATCCGTTTACTAATCTGGACTAAGGTCAAGTTTTACAGTAGCAAAATCTTGTTTTAGTTGATTAAATAGAAAGAGGGTCTCGAGACGAAGATCTAGGCACTTGAATCGCCTGATTTCAATACACGAGCGAAAAGATAAACTGAAACGGAAATCAGATCAGAAATCGCGATCAGAAATAATCGCGGAAAAATCCGATAAAAGAAAGCTGACGAACAGGCTAACGAACGAGCGTTCATTGTCTGTAACTAACGAGCGAAAACCGTTCGTTAAAACGAATGTACGGACGAACGTCCACTAAAGAGAAGAACCGGGAAAAACCGGCGAACCGATCTAAAAAAACGAACTAGGTTTTAAAAAAACCAAAACGATTTATTTTAAAAAAACCGGTGGGGAGCAGCGGCGGGGCGAGGCAGCGAGGTGGTGGTGAGGCGAGGCGACGCGGAGGCGAGGCTGCAGGCAGCGGGGTGGGTGGTGGTGGCGGGGGGAGGGGCTTGGGTATTTAAAGAGGGAAGGGGGAGGTGGATTGGGGAGGGGGCAAGGCGGCGGGGAGGCGGAGTCCGGCTCGGACTCCGTCCGAGTCGGCGGCGGCGGCGCTGTCCTGGCGCGGGACGAGGCGGTTGGGAAGATGGGCCGGCCCGGCTGGGTTTCGGCCCAGTCGGCGCCCGAAGACTTTTTTTTACAATTCCGCCGAACAGAAAAAAATCAAGAAAATAAAATAAAAATCTAAAAATGCCAAAAAAAAAAATTTGCCGTCTAAATAAAATATTTAGAACGAGATGAACATTTTCTTGGCCCTAAAATGCAATTTTGAAAACGTGCAATTTTCTAATGCAAACAAAATTGCAATAAAATCCAAATAAAAACAAATATTTGATTTTAATATTTTTCCTCTAATATTTCAATTATTTTGGAGAATTCATATTATCTCCTCTCGTATACTTTAATATGAAATATTTTCGGAGAGAAAAATAATTAAAACCAAAAATCCTCGTTTCAATATTTGAAAAAAAATCAAATTTGAAAACCAGGGAAATCCCCAACTCTCTCCGAGGGTCCTTGAGTTGCTTAGGATTTCGAGGATCGTGAGACGAAATGCAATAAAATATGATATGCAAGAATGATCTATGTATAACATTCCAAATTGAAAATTTGGGATGTTACAAACCTACCCCCTTATGATGAATCTCGCCCTCGAGATTCGGGTTGGCTAGAAAATAGGTGTGGGTGGTCTTTGCGAAGATCATCCTCTCGTTCCCAGGTGGCTTCATCCTCGGTAAGGTGGCTCCACTGAACTTTGCAAAACTTGATAACCTTGCTGCGGGTGACTCGACTCGCAAACTCCAAAATCTTGACTGGCTTCTCTTCATAAGTCAAATCATTGTCCAACTGAATCGCCTCCAAGGGTACGGTATCTCTTAGCGGTATATCGGCCATCTCAGCATGGCACTTCTTCAACTGGGAAACGTGTAACAAATCGTGAACTCCTGACAGTCCTTCAGGTAACTCCAACTTGTAGGCAACTTCTCCCATCCATTCCAAAACACGATACTATCCTACAAATCTCGGGGCCAACTTTCCTTTAACTCCAAAACGTTTCACTCCTCGCAAAGGTGATACTCGCAGATATGCTCTATCTCCAATTTCATAGGTTACCTCCGTGCGTTTCGTATCTGCATAACTCTTCTGTATAGACTGAGCTATCTTCAGTCTATCTCGAATCAGTTTAACCTTCTCCTCAGACTCTTTGATCAAGTCTGGTCCAAACAACTGTCGGTCTCCAACTTCATCCCACATCAACGGTGTTCTGCATCTTCGTCCATACAGGGCTTCGAACGGTGCCATCTTCAGATTGGCTTGGTAACTATTGTTGTATGAGAACTCTACGTAAGGCAGATTGTCATCCCAACTAGATCCATAATCTAGCGCACAGGCCCTCAACATGTCCTCCAAAATCTGGTTGACTCTCTCGGTCTGTCCATCTGTCTGAGGGTGAAATGCTGCACTGAACTCCAATCTCGTTCCCAAAGTCTGGTGTAGCTGATGCCAAAACTTTGAGGTAAAATGTGTTCCTCTATCTGATATGATGGTCCTTGGAACTTCATGCAGACATACGATCCTGGTCATATATATCTTGGCCAACTTTGCACTGGTATAAGTTGTTTTCACTGGGATAAAGTGTGCCACTTTGGTCAAGCAGTCAACTACTACGCATATAGAATCATAACCTGATTTGGTCCTTTGTAATCCGGTGATAAAATCCATGCTAAGTTTATCCCACTTCCATTCGGGTATCGGCATAGGCTGTAGCAATCCTGGTGGCTTTTGATGCTCTGCCTTCACTCTGTGACATACATCACATACGGCTACATACTCGGCGATATCCTTCTTCATCCCTGTCCACCAGAAACATTCCTTCAAATCCAAATACATCTTGGTGTTTCCGGGGTGTATCGAGTATGGTGAGTCATCAGCCTCCTAAAGTATTAATTTCCTGATCTCTGTGTTATTGGGCACATAAACACGGTCCTCAAACCATAAGGTGCCGTGCTCATCCTCACGAAAACCTTTGGCCTTTCCTTCGCTCATTCTCTCTTTTATCTCCGCAATCTCTTTGTCATCCTTCTGAGCTTCTCAAATCTTTCCCAACAATGTATACTGAACCTCCATTGTTGCAACAAAACCTCTAGTAACAATCTCCAATTGAAGTTCCTGGAGATCCTCTGCTAACTCCTTCGGCAATCCCATGCTCTCTAGGGTATTAGCATAACTCTTCCGGCTCAAAGCGTCTGCTACGACATTGGCCTTTCCTGGATGATAGTGAAGCTTCATGTCATAATCCTTTATGAGCTCCAACCATCTCCTCTGCCTAAGGTTCAGTTCCTTCTGTGTGAAAATGTACTTCAAACTCTTATGATCCGTGTACACGTCACAATGATTTCCAATAAGGTAATGTCTCCAAGTCTTCAATGCATGCACTACGGCTGCTAGCTCCAAATCACGCATGGCATAATTCAACTCATGTGGTTTTAGTTGTCGTGAGGCATACAAAATAACTCTTCCGTCCGGCATAAGCACACTTACAAGTCCTAGGCGAGAGGCGTTGCAATACACTTGGAAATCCTTACGTATATCTGGCAGTGTCAGCACTGGGGCTGTAGTCAAACGTTTCTTTAGCTCCTGGAAATTTGCCTCGCAATCTTCCGTCCATTTAAATTTGGTATCCTTCTTTAATAATTCTATCATTGGCTTCACAATCTTGGAAAAATTCTCAATGAATCTCCGATAGTATCCTGCGAGTCCAAGAAAACTGCGGATCTCGCTAACTGAAGTGGGTGCCAACCATTCAGTGACTGACTGAACCTTGGTGGGGTCTACTGCTATACCTTCTCCTGATATAACATGTCCAAGGAATCCGACTTCCTTCAACCAAAACTCACATTTGCTGAACTTGGCATACAATTGATGTTCCCTGAGTTTCTCGAGAACTAAACGCAAATGCTCCTTGTGCTCCTCTTCATTCTTCGAATATACCATTATATCATCAATGAACACCACAACAAACTTATCCAAATATTCCATGAACACCTTGTTCATCATGCTCATGAAATAGGCAGGGGCGTTAGTCAGTCCAAACGACATGACCGTATATTCGTATAACCCGTACCGTGTGGTGAATGCTGTCTTTGGTATATCCTTCTCTCGTATCTTCAACTAATGGTATCCCGATCACAGATCAATCTTTGAGAACACCTTAGCTCTTTGCAGCTGACCAAACAGATCATTGGTCATCGTCAATGGGTACTTGTTCTTGATCATCACTTCATTCAAGGCCCGATAATCAACAACCATTCTTAGGGACTTATCCTTCTTCTCAACTAAAAGCACTAGGGCTCCCCATGGTGATGAACTCCGTCGAATGTAACCTTTCTCCAATAACTCCTTGATCTGTTTCTTAATCTCCTCCAGATCATTCACGGGCATCCGATAGGGTCTCTTGGATATTGGCCCTGTGCTTGGCAATAGCTCTATCAAAAACTCGATATCTCAATCCAGTGGCATGCCTGGTAACTCCTCTGGGTAAACATCCGGGTAATCCTTTACTACAGGCACTTCCTCCTGAACAACTCCCGTGAGGGTATTTACTTGGCTACTTCTTGGCGCATGCCTCGGTACATACTTGATCCTTTTTCCCTCAGGGGTGGTGAGGCAAATTGACCTACTAACACAGTCAATGCTTCCTCCATACTTTGACATCCAGTCCATTCCTAATATCACATCCAATCCTTGTGACTCCAAGATAAATCGGTCGGACGGAAAAACATGGTTGCCAATGGTTAAGGGTATCTGGTCGCACCATCGACTAGCCATATACTCTGCTCTAGGTGAACTTACTAACAGAGGGGTCCTAAGGGTTTGGGTCGGTAGTTTCAACTTATCCATGAATTCCCTTGATATGTATGAATGCGATGCACCAGTATCAAAAAGAACAAGAGCGGTAAATGACTTAACCAAAAACTTACCTATAACCGCGTCTGGCTGCTCTTCAACCTCCTCCACGTTAACGTGGTTCACTTGTCCTTTGTTGAATGGATTAAGCTTCTTCCCAGCGCTCCCATTTCCGTTTCCATTCTTCCCTTCAGGGCACTCCGTGGCATAGTGTCCAGTCTTCCCGCACTTGAAACAAGTAACGTGGCTTAGGTCTCTCTTGGTGGGTGTGGCTGGATTGGGGCGGTTCTGATTGTTGCTTGCTCCATTCCTTGGGCCAGTATGATTATGGTTACTTCCTCCATTATGGGTGTGGCCTCCATGGTTATGAACAAGTCCTCCCGAGTCCGGGGTTAGGCGAGGCTTCTGCTGAGCTCCTGAGGTATACCTTCCTTGTCCATACTTCCTCTTACGGTTCTCAATCTGCTGCTGCTTCCCTTCAATCATAAGAGCCTTATATACCAACTCCTGGTAGTTGTTGAATGTTGCCACCATCAACTGCATGCTCATTTCATCATTTAGCCCTTCCATAAACTTCTCTTTCTTTGCGGCATCTGTGGCCACATCATCAGGGGCATAGCGATATAACTTGCTAAACTCATCCGCGTACTGAGCCACAGTATGGTTCCCTTGGCGTAAGTTGCGAAACTCATGCTTCTTCATACTCATAGCTCCAGTTGAGACATGGGCTATACGGAAGGCTTGCTGAAAATAGTCCCATGTCACCGTGGCTATAGGGTAGGTGAGAGTGTAATTCTCCCACCATGAGGCTGCTGGTCCATCCAATTGATGTGCGGAAAAACACACCTTCTCGGCATCGGTACATCCTGCAGTGGTTAACTCCCTTCCAATCCTGCAGAGCCAATCATCTGCTACTATAGGCTCGGTGCTACTGGAAAACACCGGTGGTTGCATCCTCAGAAAACGGGCTAAGTTATCAACTAGTGGTGGTGGTGGATTGTTGTTGTTGTTGTTGCCTTGGTTCTGGACTAACAACTGCATCAGGGTATTCTGCTGCTGGAACTGAGTGAGCTCGGGTGGGAAGGCGAATCCGCGGTCACATCTCGGAGGCATCTGATGGGTTTAGAAGGGAGAGATTAGAATAGAATGAGGTCTAATGAGAAAGCACTACCCATTTGCACATGAGACAAACACAATCATTTCACTCAATCAATCAAGCAAGGGCATACAATCGGTCTAGAACTATCGCGAAAGTGCTCGGACTACACTATTTACATGGTGGAATACTACTACTGATGTGGTGGTACACTAAAAATATTCCTCAGTTGAAGACTCCATGATATCTGCTCCAGCTTCGTCTTCAAAGTCATCATCGCTAAGGTTGGAGTCGGTGTCGTCGATGATGATGTAGTCCTCTGACGAATCTCCTTGGGTTCTTTGTCTTCTTCTACTGGTGCAGGGTCTCCCATGAATACTCCGATCTTCTTAATCTGGTCGTCATTCTTCTCCAATAGTGTCGCAATTTCCTCCTCGTATCCATCGCGTGTAGACTTAAGTTCTTCTTCCAATTCGATGATCCTTGTCTTCGCCATCTTCAGACCTATCATGCCTGCGCACATCTGATTCTTCTGGCGTTGAATGTGCTGGTTTAATTCCTGGATGAAAGCCGCAATTGATCTATCTTTCCTGGTGCTGATCATCTCCCATTGCTCATCTCGGCGCCCACAGATCTGGTAGATAGTATCCCATAAGCTCCTTTTGGTAAACTTCTCCAATGCGTCCCATGGTGATGTGAGCTGCCATACTCTTTCCTAGACTCCAGGTTGGTGCATCAAAGGAAAACTCTATGGGTTTAGTGACTGGCGTGAAGGTCCTTCCTGGAACTTGAACTTGAATCATCCATCACTCCTCTTCTGGTAAAGTGGCGTTGTAAGTCCCGGTGAAGCTTGGTATTCCTATGTTCAGGTACCTAGTGACTTCCTTCAAGTGTCGTCCAAAAGGTGTGTCTTCATCCGGTTGTGCAAACTTGTTCCTTGCATCCGCCATCCTAAAGAGTGGAAAATGGAGAGGAGTCAGAAATGAGAAGAGAATAGTGATCTATGGATTTAGCTTAATGGTCGTGTCCTACACTCAGCGTGTGCTCTGATACCATCTTGTAGCGACCCGGCCTCAAACTGTCAAGTATCTGTGCTTCAGTGTCATCCCTGGATCGGTAATGCTGACACACACAATACTCGAGGATTTATAACATAGTAGCAATCACACACTTATTACATCGAATGTCTCCAAAGAGAACTTATTACAATAAATATGGCTTAAGGCCATCTAATACGATAACAGCGGAAGGCTTGGAAGATAAAGTGAGTCCATCAACTCCAACGACATAGCTGAGCTGCACGACAACGACCTAACGAACATTACTCCTCATCTGAAAAGTCTGCAACATAATACGTTGGGGCCCGAAAACAGGTCAGCACATGGAATATGCTGGCAAAGTAACACAGTAGAGCAAGAACAGAATAATGCTATCACTACATGCATATTTGGCTGGTGGAAAGCTCTATGGTTATAGTTTTTGCGAAAAGCCAATTTTTCCCTACAACAAAGGAATATATTTTAATTTAACTATCATGGTAGTTGAAACATCATTGAGAAGGTTCCTCCAACTCAATCCCAATTAAAGTAATTATCAACCCAACAATATTAAGTTAAAAAATGATGAGACACTTAAGATACTCCAAGTACTAGATACTCAAGATTGTCCATAACCAGGGACACGGCTAACCATGATTAGTTTGTACACTCTGTAGAGGTTTGCGCACTTTTCCCCACAAGACTCGATCGCCTCCGTTGGATTTCTTGCACTACATGGTGTTTAAAAAACGGATGACCGAGACACAGTCTTTCAGGAACATTAACTCTTTACTCTGGGAAGACCATACCAAACCTACAACCCACTACCTACTGATCCACCTCTTCAAGAGCTTCACGTAACTTACTCAACTATGCTAGAGCCCATAATAGCTTGTGGCTGCACACAGAAGTTTCTAGCATGAATCATCTCAGTTCCCTTTGAGCCTGGGTGGCGGTCCATAGGAAAATCACACGGAACCCCGGGATTTCCAAAAATATAGGCAACACTGGGTTCTCCAGGTGCCTCAGTCCACCCAGATGTGTATTCAAGTTGCCACCTTAAGTTAAACCATTAATTAACAATCTCACATCTGTCATGGATTTCACTCACCCAAACCATGTCTACGAGCATAACATAGCATAGCAATATAAGCAATTCGTATAAGTAACTCCCAAGGTTTGAATATAGCAGGGCAATAGGTTCTACCTCATCAACTACTTCCCAACCCACATGTTAATCACATCCTAACCATGCAATGTTTGAGGATTGGAACTAATGCATAAAAACTGGGTGATAAAGGGATATGATCAAAGTGTTACTTGCCTTGCTGATGATCAGCGAAACCCAGGGACTCCAAATAACTCGCTTCGCAATCCGGGAATTCTATCGCAAACAAACAATAGCATACATAAGCAATCAAGCAAAGAAGGACATGTAAATCTCAAATAAGAAGATCTACCAGAAAGTTCAACTTAAGAACTCCGGTTTGCAAAAAGAATCAAATCAAAGGAGCAACGAAACTCAAACGGCGAAAGAAACAAGATCTGTTTACTAATCTGGACTAAGGTTAAATTTTACTGTAGCAAAATCTTGCTTAAGTTGATTAAACAGAAAGAGGGTCTCGAGACGAAGATCTAGGCGCTTGAATTGCCTGATTCCGATACATGAGCGAAAAGATGATCTGAAACAGAAATCGGATCAGAAATCGCGATCAGAAATAATCGCGGAAAAATCCGATAAAAGAAAGCTGATGAATAGGCTAACGAACGAGCGTTCGTTGTCTGTAACTAACGACCGAAAACCGTTCGTTAAAACGAACGTACGGACGAACGTCCAGTAAAGAGAAGAACCGAGAAAAACCGGCGAACCAATCTAAAAAAACGAACTACGTTTTAAAAAAAACCGAAATAGTTTCTATAAAAAACCAGCGGCGAACGGCTACCTCGTCGGGTCCGGCGAGATGCGGGAGCGTCGGTGGGGCGAGGCGGCTAGGTGGCAGTGAGGCGAGG
>NC_041392.1:201758156-201772814 GCF_002162155.2 Triticum dicoccoides
AAGAGGGGAGGGGGAGGGGGCATGGGGAGGGGGCAAGGCGGCGGGGAGGCGGAGTCCGGCTCGGACTCTGTCCGAATCGGCGGCGGTGGCGCCGTCCTAGCGCGGGACGAGGCGGCGGGGAAGATGGGCTGGCCCGGCTGGGTTTCGGCCCAGTCGGCGCCCGAAGACTCTTTTTTTAACAATTCCGCCGAACAGAAAAAACCTAGAAAATAAAATAAAAATCTAAATATGCTAAAACAAATTTTCACCGTCTAAATAAAATATTTAGAACAAGATGAACATTTTCTTGGCCCTAAAATGCAATTTTGAAAACGTGCAATTTTTCCAATGCAAACAAAATTGAAATAAAATCCAAATAAAAACAAACATTTGATTTTAATATTTTTCCTCCAATATCTCAATTATTTTGAAGAAGTCATAGTATCTCCTCTCATATACTTTAATATGAAATATTTTCGAAGAGAAAAATAATTAAAACCAAAAATCCTCATTTCAATATTTGAATAAAATCAAATTTGAAACCGGGCAAATCCCCAACTCTCTCCGAGGGTCCTTGAGTTGCTTAGGATTTCGAGGATCGCGAGATGAAATGCAATAAAATATGATATGAATGAATGATCTATGTATAACATTCCAAATTGAAAATTTGGGATGTTACATGAAGACTTTGATGTTGATGATGCTTTCCTTTTCTTCACAGCTGCTCGCTCCGCGGCTTTGATCTTCTTCGCTTCTGATGCAGAAGGATGGTTTATGCTTTTCAGCTGTGATGATGAGGCAGGAGGAGTAGAGAAAATTGGTTCAATTTCTTCAGGTGCAACTAATGTAGTTGCCCTGGCATGTTCAGTTTCTTCAGGCACAATAGCGGATGCTTCAACTGGCCTGGCTTGTTCTTCAGGCGCAACATTGGAGGTTACCCTGGCAGTTTCTTCAGAGGTTGGAATTTCTTCAGCAGCCCTGGTGCTCTCATTTTTTTCAACATTCTGATTTTCATCTGCTGTGCTTGCATGTTCTTCAATAGGCTGAGCAGATGTCTCAGCCTGAGGAATTTCATGTTGCGATGAGGCTTGACAAATCTGACTTTGGCTCCCAGTCAATCAGCATAGTATCTGTCAAATTCATCACTGAGTCCCTTGATTTCTGTTTGTAGAGCTACAAGTTCATCAGGAGGTAGCTTTAGAACATTGTTCTTCAGAAAGCTCTCTTTCTTGTACTGAGCTTTCTTCACTTCCCTCCCCTGTTCAAATTTCAATTTTTCTTCATTTACGAAGGCCGTCAACATATGACTTTGGCCAGGAGTGAGGTTCAGATCAGGTAGGGGAGTGTTCGGGTCCTTGTGCCATATTTCGATGAAGTCAAGGATCAACTTTGGATCCAACATGAGGGGCACATCACTGACTTTGGCTCTAGTGGCCTTGGCTTGCCTGTCTCTGATGATTTCAGCCAATTCTTCATCATCAGCTTCGCCTTCGCTTGACGGTACTTGAAAGGCGACCTGCTTCTTGTGAGGACTTGGCCTTGTGCCTCGTCCAACAATGGCCTTTTTCTTCGGTAATGTTGGCTCAGTTGAGGACTGAGGAGATGCTGAAAAACTTGCAGATGCTCCTGAAGCAATTGATATTCTAGTGGTCCTTTGGCAAGAGGAAAGATGCGCAGGTGCCGAGGACTTTGCAGCAGTTGCTGAGGATTTTGCAGTGTGGACTGGAGCTGCTTTTGAGGAGGTAGCTTGTGGAACAGGCCGTGAGGACTTTGAAGCGTTTGGCCGTGAGGGCATTGTAGCTGAGGAACTAGGCTTGTGAGCAGGCTTCTTTGGCATAGCCTTCTTAGGCTTGCTAGTAGAGGCCTCAGTAGCGGCACAAGCAGAGTCTTCATTGAATTTATTCACTACTTCTTTGGCCATTTTGTCCAACTTAGCTTGCCGCTTGGCCCATTCTTTTGGAAAATCCTCACCATGCCTGATGCTAGTGGGATTAGCTTCTTGGCATGGTGCCAATGGAGGTCTTCGGCATGGAGGGTATACGGAGAATTTCTTCATGTACTTAGGAGTCACATATCCGTACTCCCTCCATTCTCGTGCCCATCTCCTCTCTATCCTCTGAATACGCACTTTGCGCTCATTCTTCGTCTCCTTGCCATGAATTGCTTCATCAGGAGTGCAGTACCCTGCATAGATATCATCAGGGATCTCGAATGTAGTAATCACTTCTGGTCTCTTGCCTCCCTTCTGAGGTCTTTTGCTATCAACCATTTTCTTCACTTTAGGATTTCGAACAATCAAATTTTCAGAAGAGGTATGCAATTTGTCTTCAAGGAACACTAGAAATGAGTTAAGTTGATGAGAACCTAGAGATTCAACAGTGGACATGTGTACCGATGAACAGAATATAGGTGCAAAGAATTTGGAGAGGTCATATGCGTTCTTAGAAGTTTTTCAAAAGAAACAAGTTTGAGGAATTTGACTAGGGGTGTCTTGAGGAATTTCACTAAGCGTTCTTTGACTTAGGTTCCAGAGTTGTATAGATTGAAAATCCACACAATTGAGGAATCTTGAAGAAACACGTGGCTTAGAGAAACAAATCAAGAATAGATGCAAGTGTGGTGTTTAAAAGTGTGGAAGTTGAAGAATAAACACCTATTTAGGATTTAGTGGAAATCATCAGAATCAACAAGGGCAGTAAAAATAAATTTTATTTACCCTTGACGAAGAACATGATGAATTGATAAGAAGTTGAGAAGCTCATCCATTTAGATCTTCCACGCCCTAACTTGGTGGTGGAAGACAGCTACAACGGCGGCCGAGTGAAGATTTCCGCGGCCGGCACGAGTACGACGGCAACGAGGTTGAGGCAGTGAAGCTCTTCCTCACCGGCGATGATGGAAAGTAGCAGCAACGCTAGGTCAGAGAGCTCGAGCGAGTGAAGTGAGATCGAGCGGAGTAAATGAGGTCAGAGGAGGGTGATGGGTATTTATAGCCGAGGTGAAAAACCACTCATTCGAGGAAAATGGATGAATGTGCCCCTGACCCTTCTCATCCTAGCGACATGTGTTACCCATGTACTGTGAAGTGGAGATCGTGTTAGATCGTGAGTGAATAGAATAATCTCATCGTGGGATGTGGAACGGTTTGAGCGGCAAAGGCCGAAAATTCAGATAAAAATATTTTAAAGTTTCGTTCGCAAATTTTTCAGCTGACAGGGACACAGTGAAGATTTTGAACGGGTTTCAAATAGAACACACATGAAGAATTTGTGAACAGACTGAGTTGAGTTTAGCATAGAGGGGGATGGGTTCGATCACATTCACTTAGGTAAAAGTCAACTTGAAGAATTAGCAATGAGTGAATGCTGTAGAGGACTGAAAACTCAAGTGTGTATATATATAGTCAATGAAGAACACAGTCTTTGAACAACTCAGGTATTTGAAAAACTGAAGAAAAACTCAAATTGAAGATTTTCAACTTTTGTTGGTGGCGTGACCCACCGTATAAGAATGATGATTTCAGACGCCGCATATAATTTTCATAGGTTTTTGAGAATCAAATTCTTTGTTAATTTCTTCACACTTAGAGGTTTAGTCTTCATTGATTGAAGAAAAATGTTACATCGTGTGTTGCACATCTAAGTCATCAATTTTGCATATGTGTTAGGATGTGTGTCCTTTTCAAAGAACATTCGAAGATTCTAGGATATTTAGCTCACGCCGCAACTTGCTAAATCTTTTCTCGTCCAAGAGCTTTGTGAAGATATCGGCTAGCTGTTCTTCAGTCTTCACGTGCTCAATAGAGATGCCGCCCTTCAACACATGATCTTGAAGAAAATGATGACGAATCTGGATGTGCTTTGTCTTTGAGTGCTGAACTAGGTTATGAGAAATCTTGATGGAACTCTCATTGTCACAGAAGAGTGACACATTCTTCACATTGATGTCGTAGTCCTTGAGGGTTTGCATCATCCATAGCAATTGCGCACAGCACGAACTAGCAGCAATGTACTCAGCTTCAACAGTAGAGAGTGATACGCAGTTCTGCTTCTTCAAGGACCAACATACCAAGGATGGTCCGAGGATGGCATGTGCCTGATGTTGACTTGCAATCCACACGATCACCAGCATAGTTAGAGTTAGAATATCCAATGAGATCAAAAGCCGAGCCCTTGGGATACCATAATCCATGTTTTGGAGTTTGAGCTAGATATCGAAGAATATGCTTCACAGCCTTATGGTGTGATTCCTTCGGTGTAGCTTGAAAACAGGCACACATGCAAACACTAAGCATAATATCTAGCCTAGATGCACATAGATACAATAAAGAGCCAATCATGGAATGGTATACCTTTTGATCGAAATCTATACCATTTTAATTAGTGCATAGTTGGCCATTTGTGGGCATAGGGATTTTGACGCCTTTGCAATCTTGCATGCCGAATTTCCTCAACACATCCTTTAGGTATTTCTCTTGAGATATTAAGATGTCGTTGCGTTGTTGACAAATTTGAAGACCTAAGAAGAATTTCAGTTCTCCCATCACAGACATTTGATATTCCTCACTCATCATATAAGCAAATTCGTCGATGTAACATTGGTTAGTACAGTCAAAGATAATATCATCAACATATATTTGGCACACGAATAATTCATCATTGTTCATAGGTTTTGGTGAAAAGAGTTGGGTCAAGTGAACTGGGTTTGAAGCCTTTCTTCATGAGGAATTCCTTCAAAGTATCATACCACGCCCGAGGGGCCTGCTTGAGGCCATAGAGGGCCTTATTGAGTCTGAAGACTTTGTCAGGATGCTTTGGAACTTCAAAACCTGGGGGTTGAGCAACATATACTTCTTCCTCAAGCTTACCATTGAGGAATGCACTTTTCACATCCATTTGATATAAGATTATATTATGATGGTTAGCATAAGCAAGCAATATGCGAATAGCCTCAAGTCTAGCAGCAGGTGCAAAAGTTTCATCGAAATCAATTCCTTTAAACATGTGTGTAGCCTTGAGCTACTAGACGTGCCTTATTCCTCACCACAAGGCCATTTTCATCTTGCTTGTTGCGGTAGATCCATTTGGTGCCGATGATATTGTGCTTGTGTGGGTCTGGTTGCTTGACAAGTTCCCAGACATTGTTGAGCTCGAATTGATGTAATTCCTCTTGCATCACTTGAATCCACTCAGGCTCCAGAAATGCCTCATCTACTTTGGTGGGCTCTGTGATAGAGATAAAAGCAAAGTGCCCACAGAAGTTAGACAAATGAGAAGCCCTTGAGCATGTGAGAGGACCTGGTGCGTTGATGCCATCGATGATTTTCTCAATCTGCACTTCATTTGCGACGCGGGGATGAGCAGGTTGACGATGTTGATTGGGCTCAGTATTTTCTTCAAATCCATTTTCCTCAGGTGCAATAGCATGATGTTCTTCACGATCTGGAATGACTTCTTCAGCAGATTCTTCAGTAGGAATGACATCCTCAGTAGCCTTGAACTTAATGGATTCCTCAGGTGACATTTCATCTAGCACAAGAGGTAGGTGCTCTCTTTGCGAGGCATTAGTTTCATTGAACCGCACATCTATAGTTTCAACAACCTTGTGGTGAAAGGTGTTGAAGACTCTGTAGGTGTGCGAGTCCTTTCCGTAACCAAGCATAAAACCTTCATGTGCTTTCTGTGAAAATTTAGAATTGTGATGAGGATCTCTAATCCAACATTTTGCACAGAAGACTTTAAAATAACTCACATTGGGTTTCTTGTCAGTGAGGAGTTCATATGAGGACTTTTTGAAGGATTTGTGAAGATATACCATGTTGATGATGTGGCACGCAGTATCAATTGCCTTAGGCCAGAAGCGAGAAGACGTCTTGTATTCATCAAGCATAGTGCAAGCCATCTCAACGAGAGTTCTGTTCTTGCGCTCCACAATGCCATTTTGCTGAGGAGTATAAGGAGCAGATAACTCGTGAGTAATACCAGGTTCATCAAGATAGTCATCAAGACCAGTATTCTTGAACTCGGTCCCATTTTCACTCCTAATGTGCTTGATCTTCACACCAAAGTTTGTTGAAGCCCTCGAGGAAAATCGTTTGAAGACTTCCTGCACTTTAGTTTTGTAAGTGATGATATGGACCCATGTGTAACAAGAATAGTCATCAACACTAACAAAGACATATAAAGATGCAGCATTAGTGAATGTGGAATAATGAGTAGGGCCGAAGTGATCCATGTGAAGCAATTCAAATGGACGAGTGGTAGTCATGATAATCTTCGAGGGATGCTTGGACTTGGTCATCTTTCCAGCCTTGCAAGCTCCACATAGATGGTCCTTGAGGAATTTGACACCCTCTATGCCAATGACGTGCTTATTCTTCGCGAGTGTGTGCAAGTTCCTCATGCCAGCATGAACTAGTCGTCGATGCCATAACCAGCCTTCTGAAGCTTTTGCAAGTAGACATGTGGCAGGTTGTGGTCCTATAGAGAAATCAACAATATACAAGTCTCCTCTCCTAAAGCCTTCGAAGACTTTGGAATTGTCAGATTCCATCATCACAACACAATGATACTTGACAAAGACAACAACCATATCAAGATCACAAAGCATTGAGACAGACATGAGATTGAATCCTAAGGACTCAACAAGCATGACTTTGTCCATGTGTAGGTGATATGCTTCAGATGTGATGGAGATAAATCAGTGTCCATCAATAAGTTCTTGTCACAGGTCATGTGATTTGTACATCCACTGTCGAGGACCCACTCAGTGGCTTTGGGTTGATCATCCTGTAGATGAATTAGTGCATCTTACGAACTCATATACTTCATCAGTGAAGAATATGACATCAATTTCATCTGATTGAATTTCGTCAAGCAATACAACAGATATAGAAGTATGAGGATGTGAGAGATGAATATTCATTTCTTCATGATTAGCTTGCGTCCTTTCAAGCATATTCAGGTCTCCAGCAAATTCTTTAGACGTTTAAGTTCGTCTAGAGACCTGACCCTGCATAAGAGACTAGTTCTTTTTCTTCACCACCCACATTTGGCGGGGTGGCAAAGAGTTCATCATTCTATGAGCTCCATAAGAGAAAGGTGGCATAGAAGCCAATCCACTTCGTTTCACAGAAGAGGGGTTAGAGTAAGCATATGAATAAGCTGAGAAATTCTTCGAGGACTTATGAACATAATGATTTGAAGAATAATGCACATATTGATAGCCATTAGGCTTTCCCTGCGAAACAGAAGTGTTAGCACAATGCTGTTCATATGAGGATTTTGACCCATATGAGGAATTTGATCCATGTGAGGAATTTGGTCCATATGAGGAATTGGATCCATATGAAGACTTTGGTCCATATGAAGAATTTGATCTGGGGTTCCTATTCTTCACAGGTGGGGTCATGATGACATCCACCTGAAGACTTTCAAGGCACCTTTTGGGAACCCAGATTTTCTTCATAGGGGGACCGTTCCTGCAGTTAGTTCCAACATATCTAGCAAATACTTCACCATTCCTAGGGTTCCTAGGGGCACTTTTTGGGAACCCAGATTTTCTTCATAGGAGCACCTTTTGGGAACCCAGATTTTTGAACAGTTTATAGTTGGAATCAAATGACTCATCAGAAGAATATGAAGATTCACATGTAAAGGCAGATAAAGTGGATGGATCCTACGGGAGGTCCTTTCGCAGCAACCCATGAGGTTTTGGGATACTTCTCAGGTTTCTTGTAGGTCCCATCAGCATTGAGTTTCCTCTTAAAGGCAATACCCTCTTTCCTAGGGTTCCTGTTGAGGATCTGCTTTTTAAGCACATCACAAAGAGCCTGATGCCCTTTGAGGCTTTTGTATATGCCCGTGACATACAATTCCTTCAACCCTGCATTGTCAGTGATACTTGTGGTGTCCTTAGATGAGGAATTTGTGATCACAAAGATAGTTGAAGAATTTGCAGCAATAGAAGCATTTGAACTTTTAGGTGAAGAATTAGCAAATTCATGTTCAATGCATTTCAAACATGGTGGAATGAATTCATCCTGAACGGAACTGATCTATTGAGCAAGCAATGAATCATGTTCCTTCTGATGATCTTCATAACTCACCCTTAGCTTCTCAAGATCTTGCTTTCTTTGAAGAAATTCATAGGAAAGCTTATCATGATCAGCTAAGAGAGTGTTATGATGACTGAAGGTTATCAAACTTAGTCTGAAGTCTCTGGAGATTTTCAGTCAAAGTTTGAGTTCGATCCATTTCCCCACCCAATAGGTCATCACTTTTGTCTAGCGTATTTTGAACCTTTTCAAAAGCCTTTTGTTGTTTTACAACAATCTTAGGAAGTTTAGAACAACTAGGCTTGATGTTTTCATCGGATTCATCCTCACTTGATTCAGAGGAGAGATATTTGAGTACCTTGGCACCTTTTGCCATGAAGCAATAGGTGGGAGCGTAGTCATCATCGCAGTTGTAAGCAGTGTTGGGGAAGTCATTTTCCTCAGAGTTGAAGATGGACTTGCTGACGAAAGTAGTAGAAATCGCTAGGCTCGCCACACCAGAGTCTGACTCCTCAGATGCCTCCTCTTCCTCATTTTCCTTGTTTGTGCGCGGGAGGAAGGCAGGGGGAGGTTCTCGTCATGGATCTAAGACTGACAGTAGAATGGGGGTAGGTATGAGGAGGCAAGATCCTAGCTATGGTGAAGTTGTACACACGAGTTTTACGAGTTCAGGCCCTTCGCGGAGGAAGTAACAGCCCTACGTCTCGGTGCCCGGAGGCGATCGACTGGATTATGTATTTGTGTGTTTACAAGGGGTGCAAACCCTTGTCTCCGTGGAGGGGGTGGCTTATATAGAGTGCGCCAGGACCCCAGCCAGCCCACGTTACAAAGGAGTTTAAGGTACATAAAGAGATGGCATTATTGGTAACGGTAGCCTTAAATGCCTTAATGGCCTTAAAGGTTGCAGAGTGGACGCTTACCCATTGCTATTCTCGACGACTCTTGGTCTTCAAACAGGTCGAATGGATTCTTGTATGGTCGAATGATCGTGTGGTCGAGTGACACAAAGAAGGAGGAGTCTCCTAGTGACTGGTAGGTCGAGTGGATTGCACTCGACACCTTTGTTGGGCCCTTCCTGTCATCTCTTGAGCTTCTTTGCTTCTAAGACATTGACCTTGGATAGGACATATAGGTCAGGCCTATTACCCTACCTCAGGTCTATGTCCTCATCATTAGCCCCCGAATGGATTGAGGTCTGAGTGAAAAGAAGGTTGAAGTTGATCTTGTCTTGACTCTTGTGTTTCCCAACTATTCACTTCTGAATAGAGGTCAGTGTTGGAATTTCGGCTTCGTTTCAGTCGCCTTGATCGATTCAGAAATTGCCGATTGGTTTTATAACGTCACCTGTCAAGTGTTGTCTTTGACAGGAAATCTTTGGTGTGACTGGTTGTGGCGGATCCCGGATTTCGCGGGATTTGAAATTTCGGGGGAAGCGCGCCGGACGGAGCGCGTCGTGATAAGCAAAGTGGATAAACAGGAATGTTTCGATTTCCGTGCCACCTTTTTCGCCACATATCTCACGTGTGACTGTTGAGGGATTTGAGAGGATCACCCGGGCCCGCGCGTCAGCCACTCGGAAGTGGGGCTTTAAAATCAGCGAGGCCGAGGCGCCTGCACTGTGCGCGTCCATTCTCCTTCTTCTTCCTCTTGCTCCACCACCACATCTGGCTACTCCACTCTCGACTCCACCGCTCCGCTGCCATGGGAAAGGAAAAGATGGGAGTGCTGCAACGTGCGAAGAAGGCGACGGGGGCAGCGAAGGGCAAGAAGACGAATCGGGGATCTTCATCGCGCTCGGGGCTGCCGCCGATTGGATCCAGGGTGATTGGATCCAATCTTTGAATCGGCAAGAGGATTTGGATGAGATGGCCGAGTCAGGGCTGATCGTCCACAAGGCTGCCCGGTTGCCAAAGGGGGAGATGGAGCCGCAGCCGCGGCCGGGTGAGTGCGTTTTGCTTGCTACTCATGTCGATCGTGGTTTCTCGCTTCCTCCGCATCCTTTTTTCGGGGTTTCTTGAATTCTTCGGGGCCCAACTCCATCATTTCACTCCCAACACCATCACGTATCTTGCTGCGTTCGTGTCCATGTGCAAGAATTTCTTGGGGTGTCGACCGCACTAGGCTTTTCAAGCACATTTTCACTATCTGATCCCAGACAGTGAAGAAAGCAAACTCGAAGGATGAGAAACCCCACGTTATCCAGATGTGTGGGGGTTTGGGTATCTAGAAGAGGAAAAGGAGTTCCTTTCCTCCGATGACCCTTCCTGAGTGGGTCAGAGGCTGGCAGTCGACCTGGTTCTACTGCAAGGATATCACGCCTCCAGGCCAGCCGACTGGACTTCCTCCTTTTTCTTTCGACTGTGTTGAGACTCCTTCCTCGTTGAAAGTGACCGCCGCGGAGAAGGAGGAGACCGGCATGCTGGTCGAGAGGGTGGTCCAGGTGATCAACCAAGGCGTCACCGGCATGGATTTGTTGGAGGTGTTCCTCAGTCGACGCATCCAACTGCTCCAGGCCCGTGACCATTCCATGTGGATGTACTCCGGCGCTGGCTACACCGCTCGGGTTCATCCAGAGGAGGTGCCGGCCGAAACAGTGGCTCAATGGCTGACGAGCATCACCGAGAACATGAGAACCCCAGGAGCACCAGGAGAGTCGACCCTTTCGGCAATAGCAACCAGCCAGACAAGGTTTGGCCGATATGAACGATTGTATTTGAATGTGTTTTCCGACTATTTGTTAATCCGATTGATTTCCACTCGACTTCTTGTCTTGTAGATTTACACAGAGATGCACTCAATGCCCAATGGTGAACAAGCTCTAGAGCAGGACCATGAGGGCGAGGACAGCGCGGAGGAGAGCGGTGAATGGGAGTCACCAGACGACGATGATGAAGGTGAGAGCGACGAGTCAGACGACGAGGAAGTAGTGGACTCACCGCCTCGTTCGGGACGTCGATCCAAGCAACGCCATGATCCCGTGGGCAGGCGTGGGAAGACTGTGGCCTCGAGCGTTCCATCTCAAAAGCACGCTCGGTCTCCGACTCCAGAGCTGGCTGAGCAAGTCATCAAGCAGAACAATATCAATCCCTCGAAGGCCCGGAAGACCTTGCCTAAGATCAAGATGGATGTTCCTGTTGCTTCTGGGTAAACGTTCTTCCCGTGTTTCTTTGCTTGGATTGATTCTCCTGTCCTGACCGAGTGGATGATGAACTTTTCCAGCCCGGCCTCCACCGCGACTGATATGGATATTGACAAGGTCCCAGATGACGAGGAAACCAACGACACAGCTACCTCCAAAGCGAGTAAGTCTGCCTAACTTGAATTTAGTCGGTCGACTGGACTGTTCATCAGTCGTCTCTCTGACTTTTCTTGTTTTCTGCAGCTCCACGAGATGTTGTTGTGCTTCCGGACAATGAAGAAGAAGAAGTGCCTCTAAGGGAAAGGAGGAGGAGGGACCACGGACTGAGCAGGAAAGCGCCTAAGGTTCAGGTTCCTCAGTCGACACTGATGCCTGGGAAGGCGGTGTTGTGATCCGTAGATCTAGCTCGCACCAACGTCACTTTCGCTATCCCGCTGTCGACTGACTATCCATCAGGGTCAGCTGCTCAGACCCCTACTGCTCCAGTACAACTCCACGCATCAGACCCAGTGGGTGCTTCGACTGTTCTGCCATCATCTCTTTTCACTGCGTACCAAACTCCAGACGACCCACCGAGTGCCGCCAAGGAATCTTTTCTTCAGTTGAATCTTGTGATGGTGCATGAGGCCAGTCACGTGGCTTTCAATGCCGGCGCTGCTTTGCAGACCAATGTCTAGGTTAGTTGGTTTTCCGACTAATCTTACTTCTCATCCACCCACTGGGGTTTGTTTGCCCTAAAGTCATATAGGTCTTCCACTTCAGTCGACTTGGATTTTTGAACTAGTGGGGGCACGCTGAGTGCACCCACTAGGTGTAGTCCCCGAGACCATAGTTGACTACGGGCAGTCGACTGTGGTCTGAAAATCTGAATTTTTTCTCACTCGGTCTGGGCGGGTCATGTCGAGTGACAATCTGAACCAGTGGGGGCACGCTAAGTGCACCCACTGGGTGTAGTCCCGAGACCGTGGTGTACTGCGGGGAGTCGAGTATGGTCTGAGAACAACTGCCTTCGCTCTTTTTTTACTCGAGCTGGGCAGATCATGCCGAGTGTTGAATCCAACCAGTGGGGGCACGCTAAGTGCACCCACTGGGTGTAGTCCCCGAGACTGCCGTTGAATGTTTGATACGGCGGTAGTCTTAGAGTAACTTTCACTTTGATGCTTTTTTGTTTGTGACGACTGATATGTCCTATATATTGACTGTAGAAATCTTGTAATCTTGGGGCTCAACTTTCTACACTGAACAAGCAGCAAATCAGCCTCAACCTTGATCTGGAATTGGCCAATAAGAATCTCAAGACTGCTCATGACGAAGTAGCTGCCATGGGAGGTAACCAATCGACAACTGTCCATCTTATGACTGGCGCTTTTCCTTTCCATTCTTTTGAAGGGAAAACTTTGTTTTTGCCACTCTAGTTTTTGCCAACTTTGCTTATGCCACTCTAAAATTTGACATATCACTTTTGCCACTCTTAGCTTTTGACAATACATCACAAATGCCATTCCATGGCAAAAACGATAATTTTTCATTTCATTTTTGCAACTCTTAGCTTTTGACATGTATCACAATTTCCACTCTAAATTTTTTGCTTTTGCCACGAAATGGCAAAAGTGATATATTGTCAAAAGCTAAGAGTGGCAAAAGTGAAATGTCAAATTTTAGAGTGGCATAAGCAAAGTTGGCAAAAACTGGAGTGGCAAAAACAAAGTTTTCCCTTTTTTGAACCGAGTGATTTCACTCGAGCAGATGTACGTAGTGAAAACCGTCAACTCCAAGCTCGTCTGAAGAATGTTATTTCTTTAGAGAAAATGAAGCAGGCTCTGAAGAAGAAGGATCTGGATCTTGCTGCCACGCAGAAGGAGGCACGAGAGAAAACAACACTTGCTGACAAGAAGCTTGCTTTAGTCGGCAAGTTAGAAGAAGAGAACTCCAAACTGAAGACTGCTGTCTTTGACGCCAATCGGGAGGTTGAGCGACTGAAGAAGGACAAGGACAAGCTGTCTGACGAGATTGGGAGCCTCAAAGCCAAGAAGGGCGAGTTGGAGTCTTATCTGGGCCAGATTGCTGCTCAACTGGTCTTAAAACTTGAAGGTATTGATGTTCGACTGACTTGTTATGGTCGATTGACAGGTCTTATTATATTGTCGACTCACCTTTCATCTGAATGTGCAGAGCTTTGCCAGGACTTTGAAGCAGAAACTGGGTGGGTCGAGACGGGTCTCGACCCCATAAATTGCCCAGTCCAAGATGACGTCGCAATGAATGTGCTGTGGTTGGAATCTCGCATGGACAGCGCAGTTGCTTATCTTGCCCGCCTGAAGGCGGCGATGACTTGGGTTGATGCTGAACTCTGGCCTCAAGCAGAACTGTCTCAAGACCTCGAGTCTCTGATGGCCTGACTGAATCAAATACCTGAGCGATTGCAAGAATGGAAGAAGTCATCTGCTCGCTGTGGCACTGATGTCGCCCTGTCCCTGGTCCGAGTGCACTACAAGGATGTCAAAGAGGACAAGCTGGCGGAGCTCAAGGTTGCTAACACAAAAGGCACACTTTCCAGTCCTTCATGGACACTTTCCTTGATGCCACCACTCGCATCATAGACAACATAGACCTTGACAATTTCTGTGATCCAGCCAGCCCTCCTCCTGACGAGTGACCAAAAACATTATGCTTCACCTTTATTTGCCTCGGAATGCCGAGTGATTGTGTAATCATTAAAATTCTTCGGGCTTGATGCTCGAGTACTTAGGATCCGTGGTTCAGAACTTTGGGATTTATCTGAACGTGGTTTATCTCCGAAAATACTTGCGTTTGCCTTCAAGTGGAACTTGTTATTAACTTGGAATAATCTTTGTATTTGTGACGCAGCTCCGAAGAAAAGGTTGCAGTCGACCTGCACCTTGTCGTTCTTGCGGATAGGGATGGAGCGCACGTTGTACTTGTGGCGCAGCTCCAAGGAGACGATTGCAGTCGACCTGCACCTCGTCGTCCTTGCGGAGAGGGATGGAGCGCATGTTGTACTTGTGGCGCAGCTCTGAGGAGAGGATTGTAGTCGACCTGCACCTCGTCGTCCTTGCAGATAGGGGTGTTTTTTTAAACTTAGGCAAGTACTGGACTGCAGCTAAGCCCCCGAGTGTGAGGTTTGCTCATCACTCGGTAGGATTTTTTAATCTTAGGCGAGTACTGGACTGCAGCTAAGCCCCCGAGTGTGAGGTTTGCTCACCACTCGGTAGGATTTTTCAAACTTAGGCGAGTACTGGACTGCAGCTAAGCCTCCGAGTGAGAGGCTTGCTCACCACTTGGTAGAATTTTTCAAACTTAGGCGAGTACTGGACTACAGCTAAGCCCCCGAGTGAGAGGCTTGCTCACCACTCGGTAGGATTTTTCAAACTTAGGCGAGTACTGGACTGCAGGTAAGCCTCCGAGTGAGAGGCTTGCTCACCACTCGGTACGATTTTTCGAACTTAGGCTAGTAATGGACTGC
>NC_041392.1:201772874-201773605 GCF_002162155.2 Triticum dicoccoides
ACTTAGGTGAGTACTGGACTATAGCTAAGCCTCCGAGTGAGAGGCTTGCTTACCACTCGGTAGGATTTTTAAAAACTTAGGCGAGTACTGGAATGCAGCTAAGCCTCCGAGTGGGAGGCTTGCTCACCACTCGATGGGATTTTTCAAACTTAGGCGCGTACTGGACTGCAGCTAAGCCTCCGAGTGAGAGGCTTGCTCACCACTCGGTAGGATTTTTCAAACTTAGGAGAGTACTGGACTGCAGCTAAGCCTCCGAGTATGAGGCTTGCTCACCACTCGGTAGGATTTTTCAAACTTAGGAGAGTACTGAACTGCAGCTAAGCCTCCGTGTATGAGGCTTTCTCACCACTCGGTAGTATTTTTCAAACTTAGGTGAGTACTGGACTATAGCTAAGCCTCCAAGTGAGAGGCTTTCTCACCACTTGGTAGGATTTTTCAAACTTAGGCGAGTACTGGACTACAGCTAAGCCCCCGAGTGTGCGGCTTGCTCACCACTCGGTAGGATTTTTCAAACTTAGGCGAGTACTGGACTACAGCTAAGCCTCCGAGTGAGAGGCTTGCTCACCACTAGGTAGGATTTTTCAAACTTAGGCGAGTACTGGACTGCAGCTAAGCTTCCGAGTGAGAGGCTTGCTTAACACTCGGTAGGATTTTTAAAAATGTAGGCGAGTACTGGACTGCAGCAAACCCTCCGAGTGAGTGGCTTGCTCACCACTCGATGGGATTTTTCA
>NC_041392.1:201773640-201790052 GCF_002162155.2 Triticum dicoccoides
GGCTTGCTCACCACTCGGTAGGATTTTTCAAACTTAGGCGAGTACTGGACTACAGCTTAGCCCCCGAGTGAGAGGCTTGCTCACCACTCGGTAGGATTTTTCAAACTTAGGCGAGTACTAGACTGCAGCTAAGCCCCCGAGTGAGAGGCTTGCTCACCACTCGGTAGGATTTTTCAAACTTAGGCAAAACGGATTCGCAGCTAAGCCCCCGAGTGAGAGTCTTGCTCATCACTCGGCAGGATTTGTTAAACTTAGGCGAAACGGATTCGCATCTAAGGCACCCACTAGGGTATTTAGAAGAAAAAAGAACAACAATCATTTATGAGACTGTAAAACCGTGCCTTTGATAATCAAACTAAGGGATATTTCTTATTACATCTTAACAGTCTGAATGCTTAAGTGTAAAAGGGGCGGAGCGACTCCACATTCCAAGCACGTGGCTCATCTTTCTTATGCTGGACGTTGTAGAGGTGGTACGCTCCATGGTGGAGCACTCTGGTGATGATGAAAGGACCTTCCCAAGTAGGGGCGAGCTTGTGTGGTTTCTGTTGATAAATGGTCGATCGGATCAGAGCCATCTCTCTTTCCTCTTCCAGGAGATCAACTGCGTCTTGCCGAGCCTGTTCTGCTTCATCTTCTCAGAAAATCTCGACTCTGGGTGCATTGTGAAGCAAGTCACTCGGAAGCACAGCTTCAGCTCCATAGACCAAGAAGAGTGGAGTTCGACCAGTCGACCGATTCGGAGTCTTCCTCAAACCCCAAAGTACTGACGGAAGTTCATCGACCCAGGCGCCTGCCGCATGCTTGAGATCACGCATCAGTCGGGTTTTTAGTCCTTTGAGGATCAACCCGTTTGCTTTTTCAGCTTGTCCATTCGACTGAGGATGGGAGACTGAAGCATAGTCGACTTGAGTGCCTTGGGAAGCACAGAAGGCTCTGAACTCATCCGAATCGAAGTTCGAGCCATTGTCAGTGATGATGTTGTGCGGAACACCATATCTAAATGTTCACTCTCTGATGAAACTGACCGCAGTACTTGCTTCAAGACTTTTGATAGGTTTGTCTTCAATCCATTTGGTGAATTTGTCGACTGCCACGAGTACATGAGTGAAGCCACTCCTACCCGTTCTCAGAGGTCCAACCATGTCCAAACCCCAAACAGCGAAGGGCCAGACGAGTGGAGGTCTTCAAGGCTGACGCAGGCTTGTGAGACATGTTGGAGTAAAACTGGCAACCTTCACATTTGTCGACTATTTCTTGTGCCATCTCATTTGCCCGTGGCCAATAAAATCCTGCCCGGTATGCTTTGGCCACAATAGTCCGAGAGGACGCATGGTGACCACAGGTCCCCCAGTGGATGTCGTTGAGGATCACTCGACCTTCCTCTGGTGTTATGCATTTCTGGCTGACTCCAGTTACACTTTCTCTGAACAACTACCCTCTTATCATAGTAAAAGCTTTGGATCAGCGGACGATCTACCGGGCCTCTTCTTCGTCCTCTGGGAGTTCCTTCCTAAGGATGTACGCAATGTACGGCACTGTCCAGTCTTTAGTGATGACCAAAACCTCCATGATTAAGTCGACCACGGCCGGGACTTCGACTTCAGTCAGATTAGCGGTGCTCTTTGGCTACGGGGGCTGTTCAGTGAAAGGATCTTCCTGGACTGAAGGTGTATGAATATGCTCCAAAAACACATTACTTGGAACGACTTCTCTCCTAGAACCTATCTTCGCCAAATCATCCGCTGCTTGATTTTTCAGTCGTGGTATATGGTGGAGTTCTAAACCCCCAAACTTCTTTTCTAACTTTCTCACCGCATTGCAGTAGCCAGTCATAGCTGGGTGTCTGACATCCCACTCCTTCATTACTTGATTCACCACCAAATCTGAGTCACCGTAGACCATGAGGCAACGGACGCCGAGTGAAATGGCCATACGCAACCTGTACAAAAGTGCCTCATATTCAGCTTCGTTGTTGGAGGAATTGAAATGAATTTGGAGAACGTAGCGGAGCTTGTCACCTCGAGGGGATACCAATACCACCCTAGCACCAGAACCATTCAGCATCTTGGATCCATCATAGAACATGGTCCAGTGGTTCGAGTGAATCTGAGTCGGCAGTTGCGGTTCGATCCACTCGATGAGGAAATCCGCTATTGCCTGGGACTTGATAGCTTTCTTTGCCTCAAACTTGATATCCAAGGGAAGGAGTTCAATCGCCCATTTTGCCACTCGACTAGTTGCATCTCTATTGTTCAGAATTTTTGACAATGGTGCGTCGCTGACGACTGTAACGGAGTGATCAGAGAAATAATGTGCAACCTACTTCGTGGTCATGTAAATCCCATAAACAAGCTTATGATAATGTGGATATATTTGCTTGGATGGAGTTAAAACTTTAGAAACATGGTATACTAGGCGCTGAACTTTATAGTCTTTTCCTTCTTCTTCCCGCTCGACCGTGAGTACTGTACTGACAACTTGTCCAGTGGCTGCAATGTAAAGCAGTAAAGGCTCTTTGCTGATTGGGGCAGCGAGCACCGGCTGGGTGGAAAGCAGGGCTTTGAGATCTGCAAACGCTGCATCAGCTTCAGGAGTCCACTCGAACTTGTCAAATTTCTTGACCAGTCGGTAAAGAAGCAATGCATTTTCACTGAGCCAAGAAATGAATCGACTCAAGGCGGCCAAAAAACCAGTAAACTTCTGGACATCATGCACGCGCACAGGGCGCTTCATCCGGAGTATAGCACCAACTTTCTCTGGGTTCGCGTCGATCCCTCATTCGGAAACGAGGAAGCCGAGTAACTTTCCACCAGGAACTCCAAAAGTACACTTTGATGGGTTAAGCTTGATATCATATCTTCTCAGGTTGGCAAAGGTTTCAGCAAGGTCAGTCAGCAGGTCGGAACCTTTGCGCGACTTGACCACAATGTCATCCATGGATGCTTCCACATTTTGACTGATCTGAGTGAGAAGACACTTCTAAATCATCCTCATGAATGTGGCCCCAGCATTCTTGACACCGAATGGCATGGTGACATAACAAAAGCACCCGAATGGAGTGATGAAAGCTGTTTTTATCTCATCGGGTCCATACAGTCGGATGTGATGGTACCCGGAATAGGCATCTAGGAAAGACAAACGCTCACACCCCGCAGTCGAATCGACAATTTGGTCGATGCGAGGGAGAGGAAAATGATCTTTCGGGCAGGCCCGATTGATATGCTTGAAGTCAATGCACATGCGAAGTGAGTCGTCCTTCTTGGGGACCATAACAACATTGGCGAGCCACTCGGAGTGGTCAATCTCGCGGATGAACTCAGCTGCCAAGAGCCGAGCCACTTCCTCACCAATTTCTTGTCTCTTCTGTACGGTGGACCATCGAAGATGTTCTTTGACTGGTTTTACGTTCGGGTCGACTCGCAAACGATGCTCAACCAGTCCCCTCGGTACACCCGGCATGTCAGAAGGTTTTCATGCAAAGATGTCCCAGTTCTCACGAAGGAACTGGATGAGCCCTTCTTCCTATTTGCTGTCGACTGAAGTTGAAATATGAGTAGGAGCACCATTAGGATCGGTCGGCACTAGTAGAAAAAGGGTCAAATTTGAAGAATATTAGTGCCCGTTTGGTTTTGAGCCGGCACTAATGTGTGCATTAGTGCCGGTTCCAACGGCTAGCCGGCCACTCTCATTAGTACCAGTTTGTGGCGAAACTTTAGCACCGGCTCGTGCCACAAACCGGTACTAAAGTGAGTGGTGGCAAGATGTTGTCAGTTCGGGGCCCCTCCAGCACCTTTAGTACCGGGTCGTATCACGAACCGGTACTAAAGGTCGTCCTACATACACCCTTCGTCCACCCGAGCTCGCTCTGTTCTTCCCCTTTCCCCTCTCCTCTTTGTTCTTGCCCTCTTCCTCTCAAGCTCATCACACATTTTGCCCAAAATTTGTCAAGATTTGAAGGCCCCCGTCCATTCAATTGATCACAAAGGTTAGCAACTTTGTCTTTTCATCTCTCATTGCTAGATTAGCTCTTGCAATGCTTTATATAGTGATTGATTTGTGAGTTTAGTAATTTGGGAGGAATTATATATATGTGCTAGTATTTGATTTATATGCAATTTGAGGTAAAAAATAACACTTAGTTTGCATATGTAGGTGTGGTTTACTTAGTGCCTTCTAAATCTCCGTCGTAACCACCGTTGATCGCCCGCACCGTCCCGTCGCCGGCACCACCTTGTGGTGAGCCTCTTGTTCATGATTGTTTTATATAAAAAATTGATGTTTGTGTTATTTGGATATATAGTTACTCGTATAATTATCTTACCCGTACGTTGTTTGTTATACATAGTTCCATGGTTTTGATATCCGTCCCCGTCGGCCCTCGTCCGGGTTATGATTCGGATGTGGTATATTCTCTTATAAAACTATTTGTTGCATTTCGTGTTTTTGACAAATTATTCCCATCAAGCTGACATAGATATTTGTATGTAGGAGGTATGTGAACCGAAAATTCCAACCAACCCTATTGTCGAGAGGTTAAATTTAGTTGAAAGAGAAAACGAGGATTTGAAAGAAAAATTGAAAAGAATTGAGGGGGAGAAGATGGAATTGGAGTTGCATGTTGCCGATGTCATCGATGATCACAAGATTAAGATGGAGAAAATGCACTTGAAGATTAGAAAGATTAGAGAATATGCCATTCATAGTGAGGCTTGGTATCATTATGCTGTTGGATCAATTGTTACCTTAGTTGTGATCTTGATCGCATTTGTTGTTGCATTTAAATTCTTTAGCTAGAGAGTTATTTGTTTGTTCCGTTTAAGTGTTGTATTAACTTTATGTATGAACTTGTATTAATTTGGTCTTTTCAGTGTTGTGCAATGAAGATGAGCCGACAATGGATGTACGATGACCGATGCTGTCTCGAGTTCATTAATGGCGTGCAAACTTTTCTGCTTGCGGCTGAGGCAAACAAGCGGGCAGATGGTTTTATGCCTTGTCAATGTGTTGGCTGTAAGAATGGTAACAATTACTCTAAGTCAAGAACCATTCACGTCCACCTATTTCAGTCCGGTTTCATGCCCCATTATAATGTTTGGACCAAGCACGGAGAAAGAGGGGTTATGATGGAAGACAATGAAGAAGAAGAGGACAACGACAACTATCCTAGCCATGATGGATTCCCTGAATATGATGATACAACAATGGGGGAAGAAGCTGAGCCAGCAATGTGGGAAGAAGCTGAAGAAGAGGCATCAGATGAGCCCGCTGATGATCTAGGTCGAGCCATTGCCGGTACAAAGAGAAACTGCGCAAGTGATTTTGAGAAGAAGTTGTAGCACATGTTAGAGGATCACAAGAAATCGATGTACCCAAATTGCGAACCTGACAAGAAAAAGTTGGGCACAACACTGGAATTGCTGCAATGGAAGGCAGAGAATGGTGTATCTGACAAGGGATTTGGAAAGTTGCTGGTAATGATAAAGAATATGCTTCCAAAGGACAATGAATTGCCCGAGAGTACGTACAAAGCAAAGAAGGTTGTCTGCCCTCTAGGGTTAGAGGTGTAGAAGATACATGCATGCCCTAATGACTACATCCTCTACCGAGGTGAGTACGAGGATTTGAATGATTGCCCGGTATATGGTGCATTCCGCTATAAGATCAGGCGCGATAACCCTGGTGATGTCGAGGGCGAGCGCCCCAGGAAGAATATTCTTGCCAAGGTGATGTGGTATGCTCCTATAATACCACGGTTGAAACGTTTGTTCCAAAACTAAGAGCATGCCAAGGCGATGCGATGGCACAGAGAAGACCGTAAGAAAGATGGAAAGTTGAGAGTACCCATTGACGGGTCGTAGTGGAGAAAAATCGAGAGAAAGTATGGGAAGGAGTTTCCAGATGACGCAAGGAACGTATGGTTTGGTCTAAGCGCAGATGGCATTAATCCTTCTGGGGAGAAGTGCAGCAACCATAGCACCTGGCATGTGACTCTATGTTTGTATAACCTTCATCCTTGGTTGTGCATGAAGCGGAAGTTCATTATGATGCCAGTGCTGATCCAAGGCCCTAAGAAACCCGACAATGACATTGATGTGTACCTAAGGCCATTAGTTGAAGAACTCTTACAGCTGTGGAATGGAACATGTGTACATGCATGGGATGAGCACATGGGGGAAGAATTTGACCTAAAGGCATTGCTGTTCGTGACCATCAATGATTGGCCTGCTCTCAGTAACCTTTCAGGACATACAAACAAGGGATACCGCGCATGCACGCACTGTTTGGATGATACCGACAATATATATTTGGACAATTGTAGGAAGAATGTGTACCTAGGACATCGTCGATTTCTTCCGAGCAGGCATCCCGTAAGAAAGAAAGGCAAGCTTTCAAAGGTGAGGCGGATCACCGGATGAAGCCTCGCCACCGTACTGGTGCTGATGTACATGATATGGTCAAGGATTTGAAGGTAGTCTTTGGAAAGGGTCCTGGCGGACAACCTGCTCCGAATGACGCTGACGGACGCGCACCCATGTGGAAGAAGAAATCTATATTTTGGGACCTGCCCTATTGGAAAGACCTAGAGGTCCGCTCTGCAATCGACGTGATGCACGTGACAAAGAATCTTTGCATGACCCTACTTGGCTTCTTGGGCTTGTATGGGAAGACAAAAGATACACCTGAGGCATGGGAGGACCAGCAACATATGCATGGAAAAGACGGCATACATCAGGGTCATGCCAGCTACGCTCTTACCAAAGAAGAGAAGGAAATCTTCTTTGAATGCCTGCTCAGTATTAAGGTATCGTCTGGCTTCTCGCCGAATCGAAAGGGAATAATAAACATGGCAGAGAAAAAGTTCCAGAACCTAAGGTCTCATGACTGCCACGTGATTATGACGCAACTTCTTCCGGTTGCATTGAGGGGGCTTCTACCGGATAACGTTCGATTAGCCATTGTGAAGCTATGTGCATTCCTCAATGCAATCTCTGAGAAGGTAATCGATCCAGAAATCATACCAAGGTTAGAAAATGATTTGGTGCAATGTCTTGTAAGTTTCGAGTTGGTGTTCCCACCATCCTTCTTCAACATCATGACGCACGTCCTAGTTCACCTATGCGAAGAGATTAATGTTTTGGGTCCTGTATTTCTACACAATATGTTCCCCTTTGAGAGGTTCATGGGAGTCTTATAGAAATATGTTCATAACCATGCTAGGCCAAAAGGAAGCATCTCCAAGGGCCATGAAAATGAGGGGGTCATTGAGTTTTGTATTGACTTTATTCATGACCTTAAGCCGATTGGTGTTCCTGAACCGCGGCATAAGGGCAGACTAGATGGAAAAGGCACGCTAGGAGGGAATCAAAAAATATGTATGGCCGGACATTCTCTCACTGAAGCACACTACACAGTTCTACAAAATTCATCCTTGGTGGCTCCGTATATGGACGAACACAAGAATTTTCTACGCTCCAAACACCCAGAGCAGTCTGATGACTGGATTACACGTGAACAAACCAGGAGTTTCACCGGCTGGTTGCAGACACGTACCATGCATGACCCCTCTATTGAAGATGACTTGTACTCGCTGTCCTAGTTACCATCTTCGAATATAATGACTTTCAAAGGGTACGAGATAAATGGTAATACATTTTACACGATCGCCCAAGATAAGAAGAGCACCAACCAAAACAGTGGTGTCCGCTTTGATGCAACAACCAAGACGCGAAAGGAAACATATTATGGTTACATAGAGGAGATATGGGAACTTGACTATGGACGTGGTTTGAAGGTCCCTTTGTTTCGGTGCAAATGGGTCAATATGACACGAGGAAGGGTAACGGAAGACCCGCAGTATGGAATGACAACAGTGGATCTCAACAATCTTGTGTATGCAGACGAACCATTCGTCCTTGTTAATGATGTGGCACAGGTTTTCTATGTGAAGGACATGTCTACCAAGCCGAGAAAAAGAAAAGATAAGGAAGCGAATGCATCATACGATGAGCCAAAGCGCCACATAGTTCTTTCAGGGAAGAGAAACATCGTGGCAGTGGATGACAAGACAGACATGTCAGAAGATTATGAAAAGTTTGATGAAATTGCTCCATTCGCAGTGAATATTGACCTGAGCATCCAGTTAAATGATGAAGATTTTCCATGGCTACGGCGCAAAGGGACACACGCGAAGAAAAAGTTTCACACCCAAAGATCTGGGATGTGATCGGCTTAACTATCTTCACTTTCTTTTGTGTTTCACACCCAGGAGGGAATCTCTGTAATAGTTAGGGTAGTTCTGTGTTTTGGCATTTGAAACGCGAAGAAATTTTATGTGCAAACAAATTCTTTCATGCATTTACTGATTTTTTCAGCTAAATGACCCTCAAATTGAAAAGCATTTCAAATGAACTCGTAAAAGGTTGAAAGTTGGCATGGTATCATAATTTCACCCACATAGCATGTGCAAAAAAGTAGAGAGGCTTGCCGCAAAAACTGGATGCACTTCGTGTACAAAATGGACAATCTCTTTTGAAGTATCAGGGTTTCGGACAAAAACTCATCTGTTACAAAGGCATTTCATTTTTTAAATAACCTAAGCATTACCAAATTGAATATAATGATAAAACACACTAATATTAAACATAAGAAAAAAGAATCATTGAAAAGTCTATTTTCAAAGTTAAGTTATTCACAAACTAGTGATTCACACAAATTTCAAATAATTCAAAATTTAAACTATTCAAATTTGTAAACTACCGGCACTAATAGAAAGTTTGTAATTTTTTGTACCTAAAGCAAAAATATTCACAAAGAAACTCCAAATACAGCAAAAAACAACTCACAAATAAATAAAACAAAAAATAAATAAAGCAAAAAAAATAATGAAATAAAAAAGCCCGCCTACTGCGCCACAGCGGCCTGAATACAACTAGAAACCCAACCTGTTGTTGGGCCTGGATGTAGGCCCGTAAAGGCCCAGTGAGCCCACAGGGCAGCACAGAATATTTAGGCCCAGTAGGCCTACTTTGGAGAGGAGTTCGAGAGAGCTACCGCACTAGGGCTTATAAACCAGTGCAGACGCCCCTCGGCTAGCGAGGTGGGACTAAACATGATGCACCGCACCCGCGCCAGCGCACCCCCTTTAGTACCGGGTGGTGGCTCAAACCGGTACTAAGGGGGGGGGGGTCTTTAGTATCGGTTGGAGCCACCACCCGGTACTAAAGGGGTGTCGTTCCCGCCGCTTGGCCTGGCCAAAACAGACCTTTAGTACCGGTTGCTAGATTCAACCGGTACTAAAGGTTGTTCTATATAAGAAAACACTTCAAAAAAATCAGTTTCTCATCTCTCCCTCTGCTTCTTTCTCCTCTGCCCCGTCACCGCCGCCCGTCGCCGCCGCCCCTCATCACCGTCCGTCCCCGTCCCCGTCGCCGCGCCCCGCCCGTCACCGCACCCCACCCCGTCCTCCCGTCGTCCCCTCCCGGCCCGTCCCCGTCCCCATCCCCGTCGTCACCGCCTGTCTCCGTCCCCGTCGCCGCCCCCCTCCCGTCGCCGCGCCTCGCCGGTGAGCTCCTGCCCCGGCCGCCATGTCCACACACACACACACACACATTGTTATAGAAATGTTAGCAATTTTTCTGTTTTTTAGTTATAGAAATATTAGAAATGTTATAAATTTTTCTATTTTTTAGTTATAGAAATGTTAGCAATTTTTCTGTTTTTTAGTTATAGAAATATTAGCAATTTTTTTGTTTTTTAGTTATAGAAATATTAGAAATGTTATATATATATATAGAAATGTTAGAAATTTTAGAGTTAGTTTTAGCTAGATGAATTAGATTAATGTCAAATTGTTAGAATTTGCATATAGAATTTTAGTTATCACAATCCAATCATTTAAAAAATGTTACTTTTTGCGGGCATATAGTATTTGTTCTCGACGATGCCCGGCCTGCATCCTCGCCGCCGACCCGTTCGCCACGATGTTCGGCTGACCCATGTCCGGGATTGGGCTCCGCCGGGCTGGCACTGGGAGGTGCTACCTGGAGGGGCACGCCGCTTGGTGAGGAACCCGGCCTCGGGTCCCGTCGTCGACCCTGATCTCCTTTGGTGGCGTTCGCGTGGGCCACATTCGGTGCAGAGGGAGCCGGCCCCGCCGGAGGTGGTGCGTCGTCGTGTCAGGGAGGAGGACGAGTACGTCCATCGCTACACGGCTGCTATGGACGTCAGGTTCTCCAATACCTGGCAGGTTCTTTGGGCAGATGACCGGAGATATGATCCTGTGATGGTTCCTTGTCTTTGGGTGTCCACCGCGCCCGCCCGAGGAACCGCTAGTGGCCTAGATTCTTCTGTAGTATTTGATCTTTATTAGCTACCTAGCCAGTGATGTATTCGATATTATATATTATTCGAGATGATGTATTCGAGATTATATATTATTCGAGATGATGTATTCGAGATTATATATTATTCGAGATGATGCATATTATGTACTATATGATTTAGTTTTTCCTTACTGATTGCATCCATGCATTGTAATTTGAATACTAAATTGTTTTATATTTCTTCTGGATTAGTGTTAAATAAAAGATATGACGGACAATACTGGCAGAGAGGGAGAAGAGGCCATGTTCAAGATCATACGCAGCCCTTAATGAAGCTATGTACCTAGGGTAGGGTCATGGATCTGTCCAAGATATCCTCCCCAAGGACATCCCTAAAAGAACCAGAAGCATTCGAAGAAAAATCATCATCCACTCGACCATGAAGCTATGTTCCACTCGATAGCCTCGAAGACACTCGACCGTATGGACAATCACTCGACTACCAGAAGATCTAGAGCCACTCCACCACTACAAAAAAATACACTTCCATGTTGATACGTGTTTGCCACAGTACGTCGCTTTTTTTGTCATGCATGTACATCCATGACAAATTTATGACAGAATCAAGATAGTCATACCTGTGCTATCGTAGAAGTGTTCCATGACATTACCAAAATTATCATCACGGAAGTGTCCACTTCCATGACGATAAATCGCGCATCACAGAAGTGCTTTCGTCAAGGGTGACCGACACGTGGCATCCACCGTAACGGAACGCCGTTAAGCTATTGGGTTGGGTTTTGGATCCGATAACCCATTAATAGCCCCGACCAATGGGAAATTTCCACGTGTAAAATTCTTATTAGCCGAACGAAACACGTGTCAGCTTGTTAGTGGGTCAGATAGGCGCCTATGATATGTCGACATGTGGCACAGCCCAATAGAGGCCCATTCCTGTGAAAAGGCCGGCCCATTTGACTTGTTCAAAAGGTAGCGGGCCGGCCCATGGAAAGCCTGTTAACGGCCTGTTCGCATATAGCCCATTTACAACCCGCTAACCCAAGGCCCCTTACGCCCTATCCGAATTAGGCCCAATAGCGTCATCTGGGCCATCCAATATGATTCCAGCCCGTCTTCACTTCTGGCCCATGTATGGCCCATGACGTCTTTCGGCTAAGGATGGCAATGGGTCGGGTTTGGATCGGGTTGAACAATATCAAATCCATATCCATATCCATGAAGACGGTCTTTGCCCGCCCATGAAAAAATCCATGGGTGAAAAATTGTGTCCATGTCCAAATCTGATGGATATCCATTGGGTCCTCTCGAGACATATAAATAAAACTTAACACAATATTAACATAAACTCTTCCATTCTTCACCTCATGGCAGGCTAGGCTTCACTTATGGTAAATCAACATCCAGTAACAACCTAAGATCATTTAGTATTTTTCTAACAGATGAGAATGACGAGTCATTTAAGAAGGAGATAAAAATAAGGGAAGGGGTGTTGGAGTATGTTACAGAGGGGATTGACTGTCAACTTATAAAAGTTACGATGGGGATTGTGTGATTTCTTATGCATGTTTTAGATAAAAAAGTGTAAAATTGACGTGGGACATGTGAACGTGGGGCAGGGATGGCATATTTTTTCCCATTAAGTCATACTATCGGGTCGGGTTTGGGTATATCCATGGGTACAAGATTATATCCATGCCCTACCCATGAACAATCAGGTCGGGTTTGGGCGCCGCCCATGGACACAAAAGCATATCCAAACCCTATCCATTCGGGTTGGATATCCATGGATAAAATTTCCATCCTTACTTTTGGCCCATATGAGGCCCTATGTAACTCTTGGCCTATTAACGACCCGTGGTGAAACTGGCCCGTAATGAACAGTGTATTATACCCATTAACGACCCGTTATTCCGTTGGGCCGTTTCCAGCCCATGTTATCTTTCGGCCTTCTCAGAGCCCATTTATTCTTGGGCTCATTTCCAGCATTCGTTTACTTACGGCCCGTTACTGTCATTTTCTGCTTGTGGGCCAAATTCAGCCCGTGGTTACAGTCGGCCTGTTTGTGGTCCGTTAATACGTTGGGCCATTTTCATAGCGTCATCAAATACGGCCTATTAACGATGCCCGTTACGGTCGGCCCATGAACGGACGATTCCAACTCTAGCCCGTTTACGGCCGTAATGCGGCCTGTTATTGGCCCATGTTTGGCCAATCGGTCATACAGCCCGTATAAGGCCCATTGATGATACGACCCGTAGAAGGCCCATTGTTTCTACGACCCGTAGAAGGCCTACTGTTTCTACGAACCGTAGAAGGCCCACTGTTTCTATGGCCCGTAGGAGGCCCAGTGTCACTACAATAAATATTAGCCCATGGTTATTGTGGCCTAGTTTTAAAAAATAGGTTATTGCAGCCACTAGTTAACCGCGGAAAAAGAACTGCAATGACTACAAGCAAACAAATAAACAAGACAACAAGGAAATAAATAAGCAAGCAACTAACGCTAGGCTATCACGGCTATTACACATATTACATCCACTGGGCATCAAAGTTCGCCACCAGTGCAAATATAGGGAACAAAGCAGCATATCATATGCACTGGCCGTCAAAATTGGCCACCAGTGCAAATAAACGCGGCCACAAAACAAGAGCATAACTGAAACAACTTCAGAAGAGCTCAAGAAACGTTATCCTGGGTATCCACCATGCTGGCAATAAGCTTAGCAAGCTGATTAGCTTTGTCCTGTTTGGCGCTAAAATCCTCCAATGCTTGTTGTTGCACCAGAAAGTATGCATCTGAATGCTCCAGGGACTTCTGCAGTCCTTCTGCTTCTTGTCGCAGCACAGCTGAATGATGTCTTTCAGCTTGTAGTTGAGACTCAAGAAACCGGACTGATTCAGACAGTGAGTTTGAATAGCTTGTGCAAGCGGTAGTGGCCAGTAACTCCAACACTAAACCAAGACAGGATGTGTCACTATCCTGAACCTTATCTGCATTACTTCCTTTACCGTTGCTTAATAAGGCACTCTTCCCCAATATTCTGTCAGCATTCTAAAAGAAGAAATAAGCAGACACATAACAAGTTTAGCATGTACTAATATATGAAACTCATTTCGGTGAACCAGTTCATTAGTAAGGAGGACAAGATTAAACTACCAAGTCTTCCAATGCCAAGTACTAGTACATAATAAAAGCATCAAACAATCATATATCTATGTCCTATGGTAGCAATGGAATCTTAAATTAGAAAAGTTGTTCTTCAGGTTTAGGCACTTATTCTACATGAACAGAGTACAGTAAGACACAATAATATAATACTTAAAAATAGAAAATGAGCTCATAGACCTTACCACATTCTTGGTTCGGGACCAGTACAGAACAAGGCGTTCCCAGTCATCGTCCAGTAAATGTGTCTCAGGAGAACGTAAGGGAATTTGATGAGTTTCTTTGCCGGTGAAGTACGTTCTCTTCAGGTAATTCCGATACTGCCACCAAGCATTCTTGAAGATAGCAGAGGTATTAGCACAGGTTACCTCATCCTGAGTTTCCAAATCGGTCCTTCTCTATAGAGAAAAAAGGGAAAATTTGCTGTATTATAACCATCATGGAGGTAGGATGTATGGGACGAAGCAAAGTAATTGCCATGAATAACATTACTTACACATAACTCCTGGACAAACACCTGCAACTGGCATTTTCCTTCATCTTCAGTATAATATTTCCAAGAGGGGAAGATACGCACATACGATTTAACAACATCAAATGCGATAGATGCTAAACTACGACTAGCTGGTTGTGCTTCCTCCACAGGAATAGGCGTACTAACTGGTGGAGTTGGGGTTCGCCGTGATAGTACTGGCCCTTTGGGCACTGGAGCTACCTTACTAACTGCCCTTGTTTGGGAACTCTGTGGTGGAGATGGTGCTGTGTCAACAGGAACTGGGTTACTATCGGCTGGGGTTGGGGTTAGATTGGGTGAAGCTGGTTCTCTGTCCATCGTAGTAGGGGTACAATCTGCGAGAGTTTGGGTTATGTGTGGTAGGGCTGGTTCTTGTGCATGTACAACTGGGGTGCTATCTCCACCAAGAGGTAGCACTGTTTTATTTGAAGACCGTGTTTTTAGTCCGCTAGATACTGGCATCACCCGCTCCAATTCAAATGGCTGATAAACAGGAAACATAGTTGAATGTATAGACATTGTATGAGAGACAAATGCAATAGATAGTGTGGAAAAAGAGGGCATGAAATAGTTGACATGTATATTGTTTAACTAAAACGGATAGCATGACATAATTTCACATATATGATGTCTATCTAATTTTGATAGCATAACATAACATAATTCAAAGATATGATGAATAACTAAACAGCTTCGCATGACATAATTCACCTACTTGTTATCTAAGTAATCAGGATCGCATCATTTAATTCACATATGTGATTTATATGCTAAACAGAGGGCATTCGATATGATGTCTGAACTAAGAACATGGTGTTGAATATTGTGTATATGATGTCTAAACTATGCAATGCAAGACATCATATGCATGATATGCGCAGTATAACCGTGCCAAGTTAGAGCATACACCTCAGTGGGGGAATAGGACTGGTCATCTGTCTCTGAATCCATCTCCGAGGAGCTATCGGGACCCAACAAGAGATCGGCTTTGATAGGTAGCACTGTCTGCTCTGAAGGCCTTGTTTTCACTCCAAAATTTTCCATCTCCCACCCAAATGGCTGATTCACAGGAAGAGTAGTTTAATGTACAAACATTATCGACAAATGGAAATGTAATGAAGAAAATGATGGGCAAGATATCATTCAAATATATGATGTCTGGTTAAACAGGATGGCATTGCACATTTCACATATATTATGGCTAGCTAAAAGACATGAGACTGCATAATTCCCATATATGATATAGAAACTAAACAGGTGGCATTACAGAATATGTCTAAACTAAGTAGATGACATATATGATGTCAAAAGTAGGCACTACAAGGCAACATATGCATGATATGACTAACATTATCATGCCAAGATAGAGCAAACACCTTGGGAGGTAAATAGGAGTGGTCATCGGCGTCCGTATCCGCCTCAGAACAGATATCTTCCTCTGGATTACAATCTGGAGAGGGGTGGGGAGGGTTTGCCATTGAACCCACCATGGAGCGATGTCTGCATGACATTGTATTGCCGCGCAAAACTCTTCTCTTTTTCTCTACATGTTCAGCATGACTGTGTACAATATCTGACATGCATGCAAAAAAATATGGTGAGATTATGTAAGGAGAGCATGCAAAAATTTAGAGTGATGGTAACAACCAGTGGATTGATGTTTTTCCGTTGAACCAAAATAGCCCTAATGGATCGACGTGAATGTATAGTAATAAGTGATGCAACAAGTGTACAACCTCTTTGCCGTAGCCGTGTCGACCTCAGCATCATTGGGTTGGTCACTGAAGCAGTTGAGGCAGAGGTGGCTGTCGGAGGTGTGGAGGAAGATCTAAGGAATCTATAGATGGCATCCAGGGCACTGCTCTGTTGTGATGGATCGTTCTGTCATTGGAGCAGCTCCGGTGAGCCATAAGACGTCAAGGCTGAAGTAGCACAAGACAGACATCGTCAATATCAAGTGGGATTCTAATAGCATCTCCAATAGATGATGTAAAATGGATGTAAAATTAACATCGCCAAAAACCACCTGACTACAACAGATGAGACAAAAACTATTGACTCTGAACTTAAGTGTCGAAACTGACATTTACTGTGGAATCTCAATGCTACTGTCGAAACTGAACGCAATGGTAGCAGAGAGGCACTTGACATGTAGTTTAGGGAGGACCTACAGTTCATCTTCAACATGAACCCCCCTGAGCCGCCAGCCACCACCGGCCGAACCGCCGGCCCCAGCGCCGCCTCGCCGCCCCAAAACAACTCACCACCACCGCCCCGGCCAGCCCTCTAGGCCCCCCGCCCCCACCCTGAACCCTAAGATAGATAGTGGGATACCTCTCCGGCGAGCCCCCGTCCCCGCTAAGGGTGGTTCTTCCTTAACTCCGGC
>NC_041392.1:201790168-201803386 GCF_002162155.2 Triticum dicoccoides
GAGCCCCCCCCAACCCCTGAAAATCGACTGACCCAAAAGTCGATTCAGTCGACTGAAGTGTGGCTTAATCGGAGCAGAGGAGCAGCACGAGCGAGGGGGAGAGCAGCAGCAGCAGCTGGGAGAGCAAAGCGATCGAGCGAGAGCCGAAGCAGTAGCAGATCTGGCTGGTATGGCCGTCGCCGCCGAAGGGGCCCCGCACTGGGGGAGAGCCGCCGTGGAGATGTCGCCCACGGCGCCGACTTCAAGGTAGCCTCTCCATGGGGGTGCGGTATGGAGCACCGTCAGCGCCGGGAGGTCGAGTTAAGGAGAAGGTGCGATGCGATGAGTGTACAATCTCTTTGGTGGCGCCGAGTAGGCCTCGGCTTCATCCGAGGAGTCGGTGAGGATGCTGCGGTTCCAGTGGAGTAGGTTAAGGCGGCGCTGTCGGGATCGAGCAGCCGCGATAGACGAGGCGATCGTTGGAGCAGCTCCTTGGAGGTGGAGGACGGGGCGGCTGAACCGGCGGGACGGCGAGATGGACGATGGATCGTCATCTGGGGAGGTGGACGAGGGACGTCGAGCTGTTGCGGTGGACGACGTCGTCGGGGAAGAGGCTCCGGCTGGGCAGTGGTGACGTGGCGGACGGAGGAGGGTGGGGTTTCGCGGCTGGAGCAGAGAGGTTATGGCGGCCTGGGATTTCGAATGGCGAAAAGGGGGCTATGGGAGGGGGTGAAGCATGACTTAGGAACGCGCTTGTCCAAAATGTAGGGTGTGTTACAAAAGTAGCCCCCACCGATTTGAACTAGTGGCCCTTTCGGCTCAGGGTTAGAAGGGGGATTTCGCGTGTCGGGATTTGGCAGCTGGAGGGAGTTTTCACGCGCGTTGTAATTTCGGGATAGCAAGGCACAGGTTGTGAAGGCGCCAGTTTTGGGAGCACGATATCTGAATTTTCGGGATATAACAAGACACGGGTTGAATTTTAGGGACAAGCCTAACATGTAGTAATGTTGTACTTGTACGTACCAAATCAATTCACACTTCCCTCAACCAAAAAGAAAACGAAAAAAATAAAACTATTCACACCACACAAAGAGAGTCTTGCCCCGTTTTACTATACAAATGCTATTCAAAGCTACTCCCTCCTTCCATCTATATAGGGCCTAATGCGTTTTTTGATACTAACTTTGACCAAATATTAGAGCAATGATATATGACATGCAACTTACACAAAGCACACCATTAAATTCGTCTGTGAAAGGTTCTTTCAATGATATATTTTTCACATTGTGCATGTCATGTACTATTAATCTTGTTAATAGTCAAAGGCGGTCTTAAAAATGTCATTACACCCTATATAGATGGAAGGAGGGAGTATGAATCCATGTTATGTCCGATTAAATTTTTTCGCTTGCTGTATAATGCATGTAACCTACTCATACCAACATTTTAGTGCATTCCAAATGTCTATACTACCGCTGCAATTCGAACTAAATTTGAATTTGTTTCTCTATTTCAATAAGAATCTACAATCATGATTTTTGCCAACTTCAACCATCATAGTTTCCTTGCTATCCGCCAGATATAAATCAGACGGCCTATAATGCAGGATTGCAGGCACACCATCATCAACAACTCCGTTTTTTATAAGAGTAGAGATAAAATATATTAAATGTAGTATACCATGTTCATAACCACACCATGTGTATCACCGTTATATATATTTACACATCCGTCGGTTTGAAACACTATGCTAAATTCTTCAAATATCCGAATTCGATTTTTATAATGAAGTATATATGATCTCTATTCGTCTTTTACACCCACACAACCCTCTTATCTTTGTAGCTAGAGCTAACTTTCTCTTGTGCATGCACACGCCCGCATCCCTCTCACCCTCCCTCAGCATTCTCTAGCTCCATCACGCAAATTCGTCTTTTCACTTTAGGTCGTTCACCCATGGTGTGTGTAGGCCCCCCAACTCCTTTACGGCACACATCGATCGATATGCCTCTCTAGCCAGGTGTGCCTAGCACAAACACAAGCTTCCCCTCTTCTATTGTCACCGTCCATGCCTCACTCCCACCACTCTTTTCATCATTCTCGTACTCACACACTCCTCCCCCTCGATATAGTATGCCTCTCGTACCACCTCCTACATGCATCCCTCTCTCTCTCTCTATTCTTCTCCTCGTGCCTCATTTTCTTCTAACACACACATGCATGTATACCGATCGATCTCCCAACATATACCTAAATCGACTTTAACTACCCCCCATCGATCGACGTACCTCACAAGTTATGTCTCTCCTTTCTCTTACAAAGGGCGATTGATCTTCCTATGTAGTTACGTCTGCTTACCACAGCCACATCGTCCCCCCTCATCATTCGTGCATGCCTCCTGACCCATCTCTCACACGCACGTGCACAGATAACAAGAAGCCATCTCCTCTCTTATTGATATTGCGGGCGTGCCTTCCGTTTGTCTAGCAAGCCTATCCCACCATTTCTTAGAAGCAACTCGACTACCACCCCCTCCAACACTCTAGCTCTGTCTCTCTCCCAACCTTATTCATCTCCTGCATATATGCATGGATGCCGATCGATCTCCCTTAATACATGAGGCAGATCGATCTCCTTAATACATGAGGTAGGCCTCTCTCCTCCTCCACACATATACCAGCCATTGTACCTCTATAGTTAATTGGGCCTCCCTCTTCCCCCACCACACACCGATAGTCGAGCACTGCAGGTAGGTATCCATGCCACAGAGACAAACTGCACATGTCCCATCTCACGTTCCAGTAGGCCAGCCACTCTATATCTTTGACGTGGGCACACACAAATTCGATGGCACTCTTTATCAATCGGGCGCACACACACATCATCCCTCTCTTCGAATGGTCACCTCAAGCCGATGATACCTCCACTCTCTTCTCGTGGATCGCCCCCTCTATATATATATGTTATATCCAGGACTCTATTTCACACACATTGCATATGTTAAATATTTTGATTGACCCCCCCCCCCACAAAAAAAATCTCAAGAACCCACACACTATATCTCTCTAGGTTTGTATCTCTCTCACACAACCCCACGTAGGTGGTGTACGTATACAAGAAGAGAATAGGTGCACCGTGCACGTACTCACGCTTCGTGCCCAGCCACACCCGCGCGGGTACACGGTGGAGCTCATTTCTCCGCAGAAGCTGAATTTGTTTTTGAAACATCAAGTGGCCAGAGACTCAAAAACTTATTTGCCCATTAGTGACTTGTCAGGGCGGTGGATTTTAGTTTGTACGATAATTCTGCATCCACCTAAAGTAACGAAAGTTTTTACGTAAACTTCGTAGTAATTCCCTCTTCGTAGGTGCAACATTACTCCTAACATTTGTAATATCAGTTTGAAACTTGTAATATTGCCGTGCCCTATTCCTGCGTTTTCAAAATCCTGTGAATCAAATAGGTCCTGAGTTGGTGATGATGTTGTGCCTCCCATCTTTCACCAATAGCCGTCGGATCTAGATCTGACGCATACAAACCAAGCTTCTCCATTTTTGCAAAAAGATGCCCGCACTTGTTCCCTATTTACAAACAACTCCTTGTCTCTCACAATCAGCCTCATCTCCTCCCCACCACATCTAGGAGTAGAAGGCCGTGGAAAAATCTGGCATGATGGCCGCTGCCGGAGCCATCCACCCCCAATCTTGGTGTTCCATGCAATGCATGGGCATCTACGCACGGGAAATTATGTCGAACAGGGCTAGTTGTAAGCAGGCTAGCTCTACAGCCATGATGATAGTGACTGCAGACGGTGAGGCTGACTATGGTATGCCGAACACGGCGCCTATACTCAGGTGTCATCTCCGGCGCAGGGACTTGTCACTTCACTGTGAGGAGCAGCATGTAATAATTTGACCAACGGGTAGTACAGTGCTAGTACTCCTACTACTACATTGGTAGTACTACTACTAGTACTAGTAGCACCACCGTCTGGATTTAGGAGTACTACCACGTCCATCTGGATTTTATTATTTGACTAGCAATATCTAGTAATGCATGTCACCAAAAATGTACTACTCCCTCTGTAAATAAATACATGGTGTTTTATTCCTATCGGCGAGAGAACTTAATGTTTTTTTGCTACTCCTAACTAGAGTACTAATAGGATTACATGCAATGAACTAAACACTACATGTCATGTTTGGTAGTCTCAAGTCATTGAAAGCATGCACGGCCCACATCTCTCATTGGTTGATATGTCACGAAATAAGAAACAAGGAGGGAGTTAATGCACCGTGCCTAAGTATTTTGCGATTATTTGGTTTTCGTAAGGTGACTTACACAACATTTTTGTTTACATGCATTAACATTTTATTAGTTAAATCAAAGGTCAAAACTTGGCACAAAATGCAAAGGGGACCAATAAACCAGTAAACATCAAACTTCTCTCGTTTGGCCCCAACTAGAGGTCCGGTGAGATGACTATACTTCACCGGCACGGAGGGGGACGCAGCTTCATTGACTTACGGCAACTGCCTTTGGGTGAATGATACGTGGCCCCAGGGGGTGGCTGGCTCACCTATCATACAGCCAAAGGCAGGTGCAGTAGAGGGCCGAGGAGTAGTACGAAATCCTACGCACCTACGCACGCTAACCAAGGGCTGAGTGATCACTCGAATCGCAAGATCAATTGACTAGAAGCTACGCTAGACCCATGGAGGCGATGAGCGCGAGCATCAGCCGGCTGTGTCAGATGGTCCACCACGCCGACCTACGGCCCAACACCGAGGAACGTCTCCAGGTAGTATTGCTTGAGGTCGCCAGGGCGAGGGGCCGCTTGGACGACAGCTTTGTCTCCTTATTCGACGAGGTACTCGTCGGTTTCCTCGACAAGTTCACCGTCGTCAATAAGCTTGCGGACGACTTTGATGTAAGCCTTCAGCCGATGCGCCAGGCTCTGCGATGCCCGCCACCCTCAACGGCCACTATGGTAACAACCTCTTCGACGCACTGGTGGCCCTGCGACTGCCCGCCGTTGCGCCGGAGAATGTCCACCTCGAGGTCGCGCTCGCCGCGCAGCGCCTGGCGTAGCAAGACACCATCGACATAATCACCCATGTCTACGCACAAATCGTCCACAAGGACTACTACATGCAAGAGGAGGACGATAGGATGCTGGCCTTCTTGTAGCGCAGGGCAACCTTGGACGACACTGTTCAGAAGCACGTTGAGCTCGCCGCCAACGCTGCTGCTCCTCACACGTCAGTTGGTGACCCGGCGCACTAGGGCGTGAGGATGTCGTTGAACGTTGATGGATCCGTATGTATTTTTATCTTTCCGTCAAATCCATGTAGTAGTATATGATACTACAGTAATTATCTTACCTTTCGCATCAACTTCATAATTTTCGTACGTACTCCATGCATGAACGGCGCCAGAACAGAACTTCTCATTACTCTAGGCAAAATCGTTATTTTCTATCTATCGGTCGTGCCATGGAGCAGAACCAAATTTTACAAGTTACGAGTTCAAAAGGAAAAGCCTGCCGTGTGCACGTCGCACCCCCACACGGTTGGTCCGGCACGCCGCTCAAGCGAGAATGCGTGCGGTGTTGCATTTTCACTTACAAGTGGGACCGCAGTTGAGCAAACCAACTATCGGCAAACCCCCACCCCGCCCACCGCACGATGGCTGAGAAAACAGGAGGGAGAAGAGATGGCTATAGCATGGACTCCAAGAAAATTGGTGTCTGATGGGACTCGTGTGGGTGGCGCGTGCCGTACTGCTAGACGTGAATGCTAGTTATGGCCCATGCCACCCCACTATATCAAGCCTATATCGAGGTACGTAGAACAAATTTCCTGCAGTCCGTGCTCAGCCCTCCTCTATCTCTCTTCTTAGCCAGCCAGCGGACGCGCGGAGCCCATCGTCTGTTTTCTCACATGCGGCCCCACATGTCAGTGAAAACGCAAGAGGATCCACTGAACCTACACATCTTTCACCTCGACGTGCTGGTAATGAAAAACAAATCCAATAAAGATCTTCGGTGGCCGCTTTTGGAGTTACTCAAGAGTAGTAAGATTCTATTTACAGTTTAACCCAAGATGCACATCTCGTGGCTTCAACTACCACTCTATTTTCTTTCATGACACGACTTGGATGCTGGATGTCCTACATGTCGGCAAAAGGAGGAAGAACCCGACCAAATCTTCGGTTCTGCTCTCGGATTAGACTAGTTGTGCTAACTTAAAACTTTTATTGTGTACTCCCTCCGTTCCAAAATACTTGACTTCCATTTGTCCAAAAATGGATGTACCTATATACTAAGACATGTCTAGATACATATATATTTTGAAAAATAGAAGGCATGTATTGTGCAACGGAGGGAGTAGAATGGATGCAAGTTTTTGTATTGGGAAGAAGAGTACATCCATATATTGATAGAGCGCAATTTAGTACATGTTCTATCACTTTTAGCTAGCACAGACGCAAGATCGAGCCTCCGCAGATCAACAATGAATGCATCGAGAAGGCGCTAATCCAACTTACAGGAGTAGTAAATTGTATTCTTATGGTTCTTGTTTTCTTTGGTCTTGCTTTTCTAGTCAAAATTATCGTTGGAGTTCGTGCAAAACGGAGGTGCATTTGGGGTCGTGCATTGGAGTTGGCCTTACAAGTGGGACCGCAGTTAAGGAAACCGACTATCGGCAAACCCCCACCTCGCCCGCCGTGCGATGGCTGAAGTTAGAGAAACGACGAGGTTGAAGAGATTTCTCTAGCACGGACTCCAAGAAATAATATGGTGTCAGATGGATGTCGTGGTGGTGGCGTGTGTCGTACTCCTGGACGTGAATGCTTGTTCTGGCCCATGCCACCCTACTACTCCTACTACTTACTCCTACTATATATTACTAGTATCGAGGATTCGAGGTGTTTGTTATGTACAGTGAACACATTAACATATGGCTACAGTAAAAACACCCGCCCGACGCGCGAAGCATGTGAAGCTAGTACAAATAGTGTACTACTATTGTTGATTGGCCTCATCCGATAACTTGTTGCAATGCACGTACAATTATGTATTCAGAAAATATTTTTTTGCCTCATCGCACCACTCACTCAGAGAAGCGACTCAAAAGCCATTCAGAAATTTAGAAAGTTTATCATAGGCATATCATTTTATTACATACAACAGGTCATCAACCCACATCGACAATGAGGATACATTATAAATACTAAAGTTTTCACCACACAACAAATAACAAGCCATGAAATGAACTTCAACTCAACCATTCCGCTATGATGGAAACGCTTGCTTTGAACCACAAGTGATTCTCTGGGACGGGCCATCCGTTGTCGATCTGGAGACCAATGCAGGACCAATCACCCAGGCTGATGCGGCCTACTATATTAGTACCAGGGTAGGGAACCACCCAAATGTCCGAGGTATAGACACAGTTGCTTCTCATAAATGTGTCAACAGCAGTTGGATCGCCTTTCACCATCATCCGATAGTTTTGTCCAAGGAAGAGCGAGTTTCCTCCAAGACTATCAATTCTGTGCCAGGGAGAAGGAGTTAGCGCTAGCACACTAGTATCCATCCCAAATACCATGCAACGGGTGTTGGAATAGGTCCGGAGAGTGCGGCCATAGGAGACACCTGCTTCCTTAGCAGGAACATCATCAGTGGGCTGTATACACACAAGAAGAGGTGATCCATCGGAATTAGTTGCCAGGCGCCACAGAGTATATGGGCGCTGCTCATGATCATCACCATCGGCATCTCCCCCTTGGTTATAAATTTTTTTAAGTATAGGTGGTGGGATGTTCACAGGACCTTGGAAACACAAGAAGAAGGTTAATTAGTAAAGGGAAACTTGCTAACCTGCATGCATGTGGATGAAACAATTATAATTACGGTGGAAGACAAACGTACCGAAACTACTAGGATGCCATGCAAAAACAGTGCCACAAGTGGTGGCAGCAAACACAAGGCCCTCGTATTGAATTGCATCACAGTACTAAACCCTAATTTTTATCAATAATTATTTTGATCTTTTATCCATGTACATAAACTAATTTTTGAGAAATATCCATCGAGTCGAACCACGAAGGACGGCAACAAGCTTGTCGAAGATAGCAACAACTTGATAGTTGTTGTTATTCCAAGGGCGGTTGGGAACTCGACAAATTGCTATCTTCTGTAGAAGACAGTCACCATGATCACATTTGAACGTGCGTACATTACCGATGTGCTCAACCTCTAGGCAGTGTGCTGAGATTTTTGGAAGTGGAACCCGGTGACGAGTGTACACATTCACAAGTTCCCACTCACAGTTGGACCCAATGTAAACAACCCAATCTCCATTTGTGCCCGCCCAAGCCTTGCCCTCAAGCGATGGCATCTTAACATCATATGTATCATTATCAAGCGGCATCAACTGGCAAAGGGCTAGGCCTCCGTCGTGCCGGCGCCAGTCATCAGGGTCACGACGAAGAAGATAGGGGAGATCAAACCGCTCCTTGACTATTGGGTTCTTTGTAATGATGTTATTAGTTGAGTCAAGAATGGTCTTGAATGAACCTGCCATGCTAGCCGAGGTGATGACGTCGCACCGATCAATGAGTTCCTCCACCACGTCATCTTTCAGATCAGGGCAAGAATAACGGGGTCGTTTCCGGCCTGTTCCCTCCATGGAGAAGATGACCGAACAATGGCAGAAGAAAGGGTGAAGGGCTGAAGGAAAATGGAGGAGGGAGAGGAAGAGCGTGCGACAATAGTTCCAAATCGAGAGGGAAAGGCAAAGAGTCGGTGGACAGTTGTGAGTTTGCCACGGTTCATGAAGAGGCGCCCGGCCTACACGTCCGTTCGGAAATACTCCTACTACTTGCCGTCATCTCACTGATATGTTAGAACGGGACCACATGTCAACGAAACATGGTGTGTAATTTCTCGTGCAAAATGCGATCTGGCCGCGTTGACCCGAGGTGCCGCAATAGTTATCGACCTTTATTTTTTTATTGGTGTGCCGATCAGTTTTGAAGCACGACTAACTGGTACTGTACGTGGAGAGGATGACAGCAGGGACCCGCCAAGGTCATGGAGTACGCAAGAAAGTGCCTCCTTATTTCAGGCCAATAAAAAATGGCTCCTCCTAGTGGATTTCTGACATTTGGGTCCCATGCCATTGTCAACATAGTCAATAAACGAGAGAATTGCACAATGAGTGGCTGACACCAGGGACCCACCAGCTCGCCCAGTTATTTTTGTTTTGGGTTAATTTGATAAATGCCACTCCAAATCTGGTGCATCCGAGAAATGCCACTGCAATTTCCAAACTTTGAAAAATGCCATTTCATGCCATTTCTAGTGGCATTTTCGAAGTCTGGAGTGATGTTTTTCAAAGTTTGCAAACTGCAGTGGCGTTTTTCAAAGTTTGCAAAAATTGCAGTGGCATTTTTCAAAGTTTGGAAATTGCAGTGGCATTTTTATGAATCGCCATAATTGGAGTGGCATTTATCTAATTTGTTTTTGAGACGGAAGCAGGGTGTCAACTGGGCTGTGCGGGACACTCTGGCATGTCTAGACAACCTTTTCTTTTATGTTTACCACAGACTAGCCCAGTAGTTTTTTTCTTTCTGAAAATGGCTAGCCCAGTTCTTTTGTGATTTGTCAAGTAAGTTGCTTTATCAGGCCTGTTGGGCTGCAAATCTTTCAAGACGAGGAGAGCCCCATTGGGCTGGCCGAGAAAATGGCCTATCAGTAATGAGAAATGGGTTGTACATTTTTAAAACACATCAAACCGGCAATTGTTTTCAAATATCTTTTTTTCATTTCGAGATTTTAAATTGCATTGATTTTTAGCGTGGACAATTTATTGGATTTTTTATTGATATACATTTATTTTTAAAATCAGTCTGAATGTGACTCAAAATTTTGGGATTAAAAACAGTTCAGACCGCATCGACATATGCAAAATTTCGTATAATTTTTTAACCGTGGCCACAATATGGGTTGTAATGCTAACATAAAGAATATGGGCTCCAAAAAAACCCGTAAGAATTAGCAAATGGGCTGTAAATTATTTGAAATAATGGCAGATGGGTTGTATGCTGTTTTCCACAGATTTGAGGCTTTCCACAGATGGCCTGTATACTGTTGGATGTCCATCCAACGGCCGTCGTGCTTCTTCAATCTCTGCTCTTCCTGCTTCAGCCGCTCAAACAAGCGCCGGCGGGACTGCCTGCTCCCTCCTCCCCGCGGCCGGCTGTGCTGCTGCGCAGGCCTCACCGCCCCACCGTACTCCCATTGATGGCCTAGCCATCCCTTTACTCACCCACACCTGCTGTTATTCTCCGGCGACGGCAGACGAACCAGTAAACCCTCGTACATTCGTACTCCCCTCAAGTGGGAAACAAAAACAATAGACGAGTCTTTCCTGCCTTCGTGTCATTCCCTTCCTAGGCCTCGCTATCGTCCACCGCCCTGGTGCTCTCGGCGTGGCGTGGTCAGCATGGTCAACAACCGACATGCATCTGAAGTGGACTGTACGTGGAGAGGCTGACAGATGGGTCCACGACCGCACGCAAGGAAATGCCTCCTTATTATGCGCAAAATAATGATTTCCTCCACCTGACATCTGGGACCCACCAAAACGGCCTCTGTATTTCGCGAAAAAAACATTACCGCCATTGACAGCTCGGACCCACCAGCTATATCTTCGCATGCAAGGAAGTAACTCCTTATTACGCACAAAAAAAATGAATACAACCCCTGCTAGCTAGGACCCAGTATAGTGGGCCTACTAAGTTGACGGGGATGAAGGGCTTTGTCAACTTAGTCAATATGCACGATTCTAGCTCGAATGACCGTACAATGTCCATCCAACGGCCGTAGTGCTTCTTCAACCTCTGGTCTTCTTGGTCCAGCCGCCCAAAGCAGCGCCGGTCGTGCCGCCTACTCCTGCCTCCCGTGGCCGGCTATGCTGCCGCGGAGGCCTCACCGCCCCCATACTACTCCCACCGCTGGCCAGGCCATCCCTCCACTCCACTCACCCACACCCCCTGTTATTCTACGGCGACGTCAGTGCGGACGAACCAGTGAACCCTCGTACTCCTCTCCCCGTGGGCATCCACTGCCGCGTCTTCCCCGGCTCCGCGTCATCCCCTTCCTAGGCCTCACCGTCATCCACCGCCGTGATGCTGTCGGCGCGGCGTGGTCAATGTGGTCAACGACCGAATTCCATCGCAAGAATACTGTACGTGGAGAGGCTAACAGCTGGGTCCACGACAGCCACAAGGAAGTGCCTCCTTATTACGCGGAAAATAATTATTCCTCCACCTGACAGCAGGGACCCATCGGACGCCCACCAGTATATCGTGAAAAAAACATTTGCCCCTGACTGCTGGGACCCACCCGACGGGCCATAGGATTTTGGCGAAAAAAACATCCCCCTGCTGTCAGCTCAGACCCACCGGAAGTGCCTCCTTATTACGCACAAAAAAATGAATACCCCACTGCTAGCTGGGACCCACCTTGGTGGGAGGCTGACTTGTGGGCCTACTAAGTTGACGGGGACGGAGGGCTTTGTCAACTTAGTCAATATGCATGATTCTAGCTCCAGTGACCATACGATGTCAATCCAACGGTCGTAGTGCTTCTTCAACCTCTGGTCTTCTTGCTCCAGCCACCCAAACCAGCGCCGGTCGTGCCTCGTGCTCCTGCCTCCCGTGGCCGGCTGCGATGAGACGGAGGCCTCACCGCCCCCTACTACTCCCACCGCTGGCTAGGCCATCCCTCTACTCACCCACACCCCCTGTTATTCTGCGGCGACGGCAGCCTCACACCGTAGCGAACCAGTGAACCCTCATACTCCTCTACGCGTGGGCATCCACTGTCGCGTCTTCCCCGGCTCCGCGTCGTCCCCTTCCTAGGCCTCGCCATCGTCCACCGCCCTGGTGCTCTCGGTGCGGCGTGGTCAACATGGTCAAGGAATGGCTTCCATCGGACATGGACTGTACGTGGAGAGGCTGACAGCTGGGTCCACGACCGCAACAAGGAAGTGCCTCCTTATTACGTGCAAAATAATTATTCCTCCACCTGATAGCGGGGACTCACCGGACGGGCCACCGTATTTCATGAAAAAATGTTTGCCGCTGACTGCTGGGACCCACCAGCTACATCTTCGTACGCAAGGAAGTGCCTGACAGTCGGGACCCACCTGGTCGAAGCGTACGTAGCGTTGTCATTCTGATCGCGAACTTGTATGTACATATATACTGGTGGATGTAGAGGCGCGCACGTGTCGTAGTAGAGGCGCGCACGTAGCATGTACACATACGTACAGCAGCCAGGGTGCAAGAAAGAAAATACGGCCATGTATGTGTACATACGGGCGTGGTCTCGAACGCCTACTCGCGCATACGTACGGCCAGGGCTCGTGTACATGGCTGGGTCAGAACGGAGAAACAACATCGTCGTCGTGTTCATGGGGAGGCAACGGAATGCGTCGTGTTCATCGGGAGGGCTTGGACGGAACAGGCGATGGAAACGAGGCCTGGCGTACCGCAGAACGGAGGAAACGGCCTTGTGTTTGACCGGCCACGTTCGAAATGGGATCCTGTTGATCGGGAGGGGTCTGGCGTACCGCAAAATGGAGGAAACGGACCTCCTACGGTCGAAACGGGGGTCCTGTTCATCGGGAGGGGTGTGGCGTACCGCAAAACGGAGGAAACGGACTTGTGTTGGAGCGCTACGGTCGAAACAGGGGTCCTGTTCATCGGGAGGGTGTGGCGTACCGCAAAACGGGACTCCACGGGATACTGTTCATCTCCACCGTCGACCCCCTCCTGCCTCCACGAGCTACTGTTCATCCACCGTCGACCTCCTCCAGCCTCCACCTGTGACTATTCATCCACGGGCTCCTCTTCATCCAGCCTCCACCACGCGCTACTCCACAGGCTACTGTTCAACCAGCCCTCTCCACAACCTCCTGTTCAACCACCCCTCCACGGGCTACTGTTCATCCTGCCCTCCACCGTCTACTGTTCATCCTGCCCTCCACGGGGTGGTCCTGTTCATCCAGCTCTCCACGGGGTCCTATTTATCCAGCCCCAACCGGCTCGATCGATCGGGGTCCTGTTCATCCAGAGGCAACACCACGGGGTCCTGTTCATCCACCCCCACCGGGAACTGTTCATCCAACCCCTCCCCCCCCCCACACACAACGCTCACTGTT
>NC_041392.1:201803615-201804454 GCF_002162155.2 Triticum dicoccoides
CACTGTTCATCCAGAGACAGCATCGATCGGCTTCAGTTAGCAGCAGTAGCGAAGGAATCGCTCGATCGGGTTCAGTTAACAGCCATCGATCGATCGCTCGGGTTCAGTAATGCGTAGCCTTCAGTGCAATCGCTCGGGTTCAGTTAGAGCCCAACGCCTTGCTCGGGTTCAGTTAGAGCCAACGCCTCGCACACACGCGGGTACGTGTATGAGAGAAGCGCGCATTGCTCGGCCCCCGACCTCCCACCGTAACTGGGAACTCCCCGAAATTTTCCTCGCCCTCGCTTCTACCATGGTTTTTTACGTCATGGACGTCCCAAAGAATGTCATGCAGCTGCGTCTCCGGCTAGCCCAGGACGAAAAGCCCATTTTCTGTCATGATCTTTTGTCATAGAAGTAGGAGCCCACCACATCTATGATGATACCGGGTTTTGTCACAATTATCGTCATAGAAGTGTCATATGTATGACATAATTTTTTTTCATTCGGCCCAAAATGTCACGGATGTGTCTTTTTTTGTAGTGCACTCTGCAACGGTCGGGAATTAAGTCATAGCTTTAATGGTCATTATGTATCTTTATTGCAGGCGTTACCAGTAACGTCCCCCTCTTTATGTACCTTAAACCCTTTGTAACTGAGGGCGGGAGGGATCTGGCGAACTCTATATAAGCCACCCCCTCCTCAGGGACAGGGGTTCACACCCTCTGTAACACACTCACATATAATCCAGTCGACCGCCTCCGGGCTCCGAGACGTAGGGCTGTTACTTCCTCTGAGAAGGGCCTAAACTCGTAAAACTGGCATGTACAACTCCTCCATAGTTAGGATCTTGCCTCTAC
>NC_041392.1:201804723-201850929 GCF_002162155.2 Triticum dicoccoides
CTACTGTCAGACTTAGAACCACGACAGTTGGCGCCCACCATGGGGCAGGTGTCTTAGAGACTTGTTGGAGAAGTTGTGATTTTTCCGATCCCCATCAACATGGTTTCAGGCAGAGGTTTGGCCAAGGACCACGAGATCCGTCTTGGTGCGCTCGTATTCATCGCCGACGACTCCGCTTGGCTCCAGGAAGTGCCACTCGACGTCGAGGCACTCCCCATCCGCGAGGCAACACACTTTTCGCACGTGCGTCCGTGGCGTCCTCCTACGATAGCCGTCGACTTAGTATCGGTCGGCTCCCATGCCGACCTCCCTCCCTGTAGCCCACCGGGGCAAACGTTCCAGTCGGTCGAGGCTTCAGTGGTGGGTGAGGCATGTGGTGGCTCGCCAATCGGCCATCCCCCAAGTCACGACAATCGAGCCCGATGAAACTCTCTACGGCCTATTCGACTGGCTCCATAGAGACTGCATCCGAGTGCGATAGCAGCGACCCCACGGCGGAAGTTTTGATGATCAATGGACCACGTAGTCCTCCTGGCTTCACCCGCGAGGACGGAGGCGATGGTGGCAGTGATCCATCACGTGTCCATGAAGAGTACCGATCTGAACCCCTCTCTTAGCAGAGGAGGGAGGAACTTCACCGTCGGAACATGGATGCACTTCACACTCCCATCGTTGGAGAAACCCCTAAGGCTCAGGCCTTGGAGGAGGCGCGCCTGGCCAACTTGGCTGAGCGCACTCGACTGGATAACCTCCAGCGCGCACTCGACGAGCGTGCTCCCGAATCCAGTTGGCGTCAACTTTTTCCACCTCCGACTTAGGTATACCGAACTCCAATCCAGAATCTCGCAGTTGCGGGCCGAATAGCAGAGTCAATTCAACCTTCCCAGTCAGAAGCTGGTCAAGATTTGATGCAGATCCGAGCCTTACTCTGAGCCGCGGGAGAGTAGAATATAGTAGTATCTCAGTCGCGGAATAGGATTCACAGCAGATCCATGGTTGCAGACATAGTCCAGTCGGCTCACAGCCCAAGATCGCCCCCGAGGCGTGAGGGACGTGGAGACCGACGAGATCAGTACAGAAACCATGAGCAATATGATCACCGACTCGATCACGATGATCGTTGTCGAGTGCCCACGCCTCCCCCAAGGAGTGGATCATACGTGCCTCGGCAGCAGGATGATAGACGCCCTCATAGTGGTGGGCGAAGGATTCCAGTCGACCCCAGGGAACCGGGCTTTAATGCAAGATCTATTCTCGTTTAGGGTCTGGTCGATAGAAACAGTGCTGACAGAGAAGGCCCCGACAGAGATTTTCCAACCAGTAGCAGAGTGCATGTCTCAGGCCCAGAGTGCTTCAGCAGAGCCATCAAGGCCGCAGTGATTCCTCTCAACTTCAGGTTGGCGAGTGGAGTTAATAAGTTCACTGGTGAGTCCAAGCCTGACACTTGGCTTGAGGATTACCGAGTGGCTGTACAGATCGATGGCGGCAACAATGAAGTGGCCGTGAAGCACCTTCCTTTGATGCTAGAGGGCTCGGCCAGGGCGTGGCTGAATCAGTTAGCTCCTGGTAGTATTTATACTTGGGAAGATCTTGCTCGAGTATTTGTCAAAACATTTGAAGGTACTTGCAAGCGGCCAGCAGGGTTGATAGAACTACAGTGTTGCGTTCAGAAACCAAATGAAACTCTTAGAGATTATATCCAGAGATGGATCACGTTGCACCACGCAGTGGAGAATGTGTCAGATCACCAAGCAATTTGTGCCTTCAAAGAAGGCATTAAGTATCGGGAGTTGAATTTTAAATTCGGTCGAACAGGAGATATGACTCTGACTCGGATGATGGAGATTGCCACCAAGTACGCCAATGGTGAAGAAGACCGACTCCGGAGTGGCAAGCACAAAATAGTCGCCGAAGAAACCGGAGGGGGGAACTCCAGTCGGAAGCAAAAGCGCAAAGCCGAGCCAGCTGCTCCTGGAGAAGCCTTGGTCGTAACTCAATGGAAGTTCAAGGGGAAACCCAAAGGACCGTGGAACCCCAAGAAAGTAAAAGATCAAGATGGAAATGATGTGCTAGATTTACCATGCCACATTCACACCAAGAAAGATGAAGAGGGTAATTTCATTTACCCAAAGCATACCACTCGACAGTGTCGACTCCTAATCCAGCAATTCCGAGAGAAACAGCCCAAGGAAAAGGAGAAGGAAGCAGACAAAGTTGAGGATGAGGAGGAGGACGATGATGGTTACCCCCACGTCAATTCCACTCTAATGATTTTCGCTGACGTTGAGAGTAAGAGTCGACTGAAAGTCATCAACAGAGAAGTGAACATGGTCGCCCCGGTGACACCCAGTTATTTGAAGTGGTCTCAGACTGCCATTAAATTCGACCAGTCTGATCACCCAGCGCACATAGCCACCTCTGGGAGGCAAGCGCTGGTGGTCGACCCAGTAGTCAAAGGCACTCGATTGACTAAGGTTCTGATGGATGGTGGCAGTGGTCTGAACATACTATATGCAGAGACGTTGAAAGGAATGGGCATTCCGATGTCCAGACTCAGTGGAAGTAATATGAGTTTCCATGGACTCATTCCTGGCAAGAAGGTTGCATGACTCGGCCAGATCGCTCTCGATGTAGTGTTCGATGATTTCAAGAATTTTCGCAAAGAAAAGTTGACATTTGAAGTTGTGGATTTCCAGAGTGCTTATCACGCTATTCTAGGCAAGCCAGCTTATGCACGTTTTATGGCTCGACCATGTTACGTGTACCTCAAATTGAAGATGCCTGGTCCTAAAGGGGTGATCACTATCACTGGCAGTCGAAAGAAGGCAGAAGAGTGCTTCCAGAAGGGCTCAAAGATCGCCGATGCACAGATGGAAATAGTGGAGTTGCAGGAGTATCAAAAAAATTTAAATCTGAATGATTTGTTGCGAGCTAAGAAGCCTGCCACTGATTCAGCATTCCAGTCGACTGGTGAAACGAAGCCGATTCATATTCATCCAACTGATCCCAATGCTGCTTCGACTCACATTTCAACAACACTCGACTCTAAATAGGAATAAGCGCTCATCCAGTTCCTCCGTGAGAACTGGGACATCTTTGCATGGAAACCTTCTGACATGGCAGGTGTTCCCAGGGGACTGGCTGAGCATCGTTTGCGAGTCGACCCAAAGGTGAAACCGGTCAAAGAACATCTTCGTCGGTCCACCGTACAGAAGAGGAAGGCAATCATTGAAGAAGTGGCTCGACTTCTAGCAGCTGAGTTTATCTGAGAGATTTACCACTCCGAGTGGTTAGCTAATGTTGTCATGGTCCCAAAGAAGGATGACTCACTTTGCATGTGCATCGACTTCAAACATATCAATCGGGCCTGCCCGAAAGATCACTTTCCTCTCGCTCGCATCGACCAAATAGTCGACTCGACTGCGGGGTGTGAGCGTTTGTCCTTTTTGGACGCTTATTCCGGGTATCATCAGATCCGTCTGTACAGACCCAATGAGATAAAAACAGCTTTCATCACCCCATTTGGGTGCTTCTGTTAAGTCACTATGCCATTCGATTTGAAGAACGCCGGAGCCACATTCATGAGGATGATCCAAAAGTGTCTGCTCACTCAAATCAGTCGGAATGTGGAAGCATACATGGATGACATAGTGGTCAAGTCATGAAAAGGTTCCGACCTACTGTCTGACCTTGCTGAAACCTTTGCCAACCTCAGAAGGTATGATATCAAGCTTAATCCATCAAAGTGCATGTTTGGAGTTCCAAGCGGAAAATTACTCGGTTTTCTCGTTTCCGAACAGGGGATCGATGCTAACCCAGAGAAAGTGGGTGCCATACTCCGGATGAAACACCCTGTGTGTGTGCATGATGTCCAGAAGCTTACTAATTGTTTGGCCGCCCTAAGTCGATTCATTTCTCGCCTCGGTGAAAAGGCACTACCTCTTTACCGACTGACGAAGAAGTCAGATAAGTTCGAGTGGACTCCTGAAGCTGACGCAACATTTGCAGAGCTCAAAGCCCTGCTTTCCACCTAGCCGGTGCTTGCTGCTCCAATCAGCAAAGAGCCTTTACTGCTTTACATTGCATCCATTGGACAAGTCGTCAGTATAGTACTTACGGTCGAACGGGAAGAAGAAGGCAAAGCTTACAAAGTTCAGCGCCCAATATACTATGTCTCTGAAGTTTTGACTCCATCAAAGCAAAGATATCCACATTATCAGAAACTTGTTTATGGGATTTATATGACCACGAAGAAGGTTGCACATTACTTCTCTGATCACTCTATTACAGTCATCAGCGACGCTCCATTATCAGAGATCCTGAACAATAGAGATGCAACTAGTCGAGTGGCAAAGTGGGCGATTGAACTCCTTCCCTTAGATATCAAGTTCGAGGCAAAGAAAGCTATCAAGTCCCAAGCAATAGCAGATTTCCTCGCCGAGTGGATTGAACAACAACTACCGACTCAAGTCCACTCGGAGCACTGGACCATGTTCTTTGATGGTTCCAAGATGCTGAATGGTTCCGGTGCTGGGTGGTACTGGTTGAAGGAAATATGCCCTAGAGGCAATAATAATGTTATTATTTTATTTCCTTATATCATGATAAATGTTTATTATTCATGCTAGAATTGCATTATCCGAAAACATAATACTTGTGTGAATACATAGACAAACTAAACGTCACTAGTATGCCTCTACTTGACTAGCTCGTTAATCAAAGATGGTTATGTTTCCTAACCATAGACATGTGTTGTCATTTGATTAACGAGATCACATTATTAGGAGAATAATGTGATTGACATGACCCATTCCGTTAGCTTAGCACCCGATCGTTTAGTATGTTGCTATTGCTTTCTTCATGACTTATACATGTTCCTATGACTATGAGATTATGCAACTCCCGTTTGACGGAGGAACACTTTATGTGCTACCAAACGACACAACGTACCTAGGTGATTATAAAGGAGCTCTACAGGTGTCTCCAAAGGTAAATGTTGGGTTGGCGTATTTCGAGATTAGGATTGTCACTCCGATTGTCGGAGAGGTATCTCTGGGCCCTCTCGGTAATACACATCACATAAGCCTTGCAAGCATTGCAACTAATGAGTTAGTTGCGAGATGATGTATTACGAAACAAGTAAAGAGACTTGCCGGTAACGAGATTGAACTAGGTATTTAGATACCGACGATCGAATCTCGGGCAAGTAACATACCGATGACAAAGGGAACAATGTATGTTGTTATGCGGTCTGACTGATAAAGATCTTCGTAGAATATGTGGGAGCCAATATGAGCATCTAGGTTCCTCTATTGGTTATTGACCGGAGACGTGTCTCGGTCATGTCTACATTGTTCTCGAACCCGTAGGGTCTGCACGCTTAAGGTTTCGATGACAGTTATATTAGGTGTTTATGAGTTTTGATGTACCAAAGTTAGTTCAGAGTCCCGGATGTGATCATGGACTGACGAGGAGTCTTGAAATGGTTGAGACATAAAGATTGATATATTGGAAGCCTATGTTTGGACATCGGAAATGTTCCGGGTGAAATTGGCATTTTACCGGAGTACCGGGAGGTTACCAGAACCCCCCGGTAACCTAATGGGCCTTAATGGGCCTAGTGGAGGAAGAGGAGAGGAGGCCTAGGGGCTGTCGCGCGCCCCTCCCCCCCAAGTCCGAATTGGACAAGGAGGGGGGGCGGCGCCCCCCCTTCCATTCTTCCCTCACCTCCTTCCCCCTAAGTCCTAATCCAACTAGGGAAAGGGAGGGGAGTCCTACTCCCGGTAGGAGTAGGACTCCTCCTGCGCGCCTCCTCCTAGGGCCGGCCGCACCCCCCCCCTTGGCTCCTTTATATACGGGGGCAGGGGGCACCCCTAGACACACAAGTTGATCTCTAAGATTGTTCTCTTAGCCGTGTGCGGTGCCCCTTCCACCATAGTCCTCGATAATATTGTAGTGGTGCTTAGGCGAAGCCCTGCGACAGTAGAACATCAAGATCGTCACCACGCCGTCGTGCTGACGGAACTCTTCCCCAACAATTGCTGGATCGGAGTTCGGGGATCGTCATCGAGCTGAACATGTGCTAGAACTCGGAGGTGCCGTAGTTTCGGTGCTTGATCGGTCGGGCCGTGAAGATGTACGACTACATCAACCGCGTTGTCATAACGCTTCCGCTGTCGGTCTACAAGGGTACGTAGATCACACTCTCCCCTCTCGTTACTATGCATCACCATGATCTTGCGTGTGCGTAGGATTTTTTTTGAAATTACTACGTTCCCCAATAGTGGCATCCGAGCCAGGTTCTTGTGCGTTGATGTTATATGCACGAGTAGAACACAAGTGAGTTGTGGGTGATATAAGTCATACTGCTTACCAGCATGTCATACTTTGGTTCAGCGGTATTGTTGGACGAAGCGGCCCGGACCGACATTACGCGTACGCTTACGCGAGACCGGTTCTCCCGACGTGCTTTGCACAAAGGTGGCTAGCGGGTGTCAGTTTCTCCAACTTTAGTTGAACCAAGTGTGGCTACGCCCGGTCCTTGTGAAGGTTAAAACAGCACCAACTTGACAAACTATCGTTGTGGTTTTGATGCGTAGGTAAGAATGGTTCTTGCTAAACCCGTAGCAGCCACATAAAACTTGCAACAACAAAGTAGAGGACGTCTAACTTGTTTTTGCAGGGTATGTTGTGATGTGATATGGTCAAGACATGATGCTAAATTTTATTGTATGAGATGATCATGTTTTGTAACTGAGTTATCGGCAACTGGCAGGAGCCATATGGTTGTCGCTTTATTGTATACAATGCAATTGCGCTGTAATGCTTTACTTTATCACTAAGCGGTAGCGATAGTCGTGGAAGCATAAGATTGGCGAGATGACAATGATGCTACGATGATGATCAAGGTGTCGCGCCAGTGACGATGGTGATCATGACGGTGCTTCGAAGATGGAGATCACAAGCACAAGATGATGATGGCCATATCATATCACTTATATTGATTGCATGTGATGTTTATCTTTTATACATCTTATCTTTCTTTGATTGATGCTAGCATTTTAAGATGATCTCTCACTAATTATCAAGAAGTGTTCTCCCTGAGTATGCACCGTTGCGAAAGTTCTTCGTGCTGAGACACCACGTGATGATCGGGTGTGATAGGATCTACGTTCAAATACAACGGGTGCAAAATAGTTGCACACACGGAATACTCAGGTTATACTTGACGAGCCAAGCATATACAGATATGGCCTCAGAACACGGAGACCGAAAGGTCGAGCGTGAATCATATAGTAGATATGATCAACATAGTGATGCTCACCAATGAAACTACTCCATCTCACATGATGATCGGACATGGTTTAGTTGATTTGGATCACGTGATCACGTAGAGGATTAGAGGGATGTCTATCTAAGTGGGAGTTCTTTAGTAATATGATTAATTAAACTTAAATTTATCATGAACTTAGTACCTGATAGTATCTTGCTTGTTTATGTTTGATTGTAGATAGATGGCCCGTGTTGTTGTTCCATTGAATTTTAATGCGTTCCTTGAGAAAGCAAAGTTGAAAGATGATGGTAGCAATTACACGGACTGGGTCCGTAACTTAAGGATTATCCTCATTGCTGCACAGAAGGATTACGTCCTGGAAGCACCGCTGGGTGCCAGGCCTGCTGCTGGAGCAACACCAGATGTTATGAACGTCTGGCAGAGCAAAGCTGATGACTACTCGATAGTTCAGTGTGCCATGCTTTACGGCTTAGAATCGGGACTTCAACGACATTTTGAACATCATGGAGCATATGAGATGTTCCAGGAGTTGAAGTTAATATTTCAAGCAAATGCCCTGATTGAGAGATATGAAGTCTCCAATAAGTTCTATAGCTGGAAGATGGAGGAGAACAGTTCTGTCAGTGAGCATATACTCAAAATGTCTGGGTATAATAATCACTTGATTCAATTGAGAGTTAATCTTCCAGATGATTGCGTCATTGACAGAATTCTCCAATCACTGCCACCTAGCTACAAGAGCTTCATGACGAACTATAATATAGAAGGGATGAATAAGACTATTCCCGAGCTCTTCGCAATGCTGAAAGCTGCAAAGGTAGAAATCAAGAAGGAGCATCAAGTGTTGATGGTCAACAAGACCACTAGTTTCAAGAAAAAGGGCAAAGGGAAGAAGAAGAGGAACTTCAAAAAGTACAGCAAGCAAGTTGCTGCTCAAGAGAAGAAACCCAAATCTAGACCTAAGCCTGAAATTGAGTGCTTCTATTGCAAGCAGACTGGTCACTAGAAGCGGAAATGCCCCAAGTATTTGGCGGGTAAGAAGGATGGCAAGGTAAAGAAAGGTATATACGATATACATGTTATTGATGTCTACCTTACTAATGCTCGCAGTAGCACCTGGGTATTTGATACTGGTTCTGTTGCTAACATTTGCAACTCGAAACAGGGACTACAGATTAAGCGAAGATTGGCTAAGGACGAGGTGACGATGCGCGTGGTTAATGGTTCCAAAGTCGATGTGATCATGGTCGGCACGCTACCTCTACATCTACCTTCGGGATTAGTATTAGACCTAAATAATTGTTATTTGGTGCCAGCGTTGAGCATGAACATTATATCTGGATCTTGTTTGATGCGAGACGATTATTCATTTAAATCAGAGAATAATGGTTGTTTTATTTATATGAGTAAAATCTTTTATGGTCATGCACCCATGAAGAATGGTCTATTCTTATTAAATCTCGATAGTAGTGACACACATATTCATAATGTTGAAGCCAAAAGATGCAGAGTTGATAATGATAGTGCAACTTATTTGTGGCACTGCCATTTAGGTCATATCGGTGTAAAGCGCATGAAGAAACTCCATACTGATGGACTTTTGGAACCACTTGATTATGAATCACTTGGTACTTGCAAACCGTGCCTTATGGGTAAGATGACAAAAACACCATTCTCCAGTACTATGGAGAGAGCAACAGATTTCTTGGAAATCATACATACAGATGTAGGTGGTCCGATGAATGTTGAGGCTCGTGGCGGATATCGTTATTTTCTCACCTTCACAGATGACTTAAGCAGATATGGGTATATCTACTTAATGAAACATAAGTCTGAAACATTTGAAAAGTTCAAATAATTTCAGAGTGAAGTTGAAAATCATCGTAACAAGAAAATAAAATTCCTACGATATGATCGTGGAGGAGAATATTTGAGTTACGAGTTTGGTGTACATTTGAAACAATGTGGAATAGTTTCGCAACTCACGCCACCCGAAACACCACAGCGTAATGGTGTGTCCGAACGTCGTAATCGTACTTTACTAGATATGGTGCGATCTATGATGTCTCTTACTGATTTACCGCTATCATTTTGGGGTTATGCTTTAGAGACGGCTGCATTCACGTTAAATAGGGCACCATCAAAATCCGTTGAGACGACGCCTTATGAACTATGGTTTGGCAAGAAACCAAAGTTGTCATTTCTGAAAGTTTGGGGCTGCGATGCTTATGTGAAAAAACTTCAACCTGATAAGCTCGAACCCAAATCGGAGAAATGTTTCTTCATAGGATATCCAAAGGAAACTATTGGATACACCTTCTATCACAGATCCGAAGGCAAGACTTTTGTTGCTAAATTTGGAAACTTTCTAGAGAAGGAGTTTCTCTCGAAAGAAGTGAGTGGGAGGAAAGTAGAACTTGATGAGGTAACTGTACCTGCTCCCTTATTGGAAAGTAGTACATCACAGAAACTAGTTTCTGTGACACCTACACCAATTAGTGAGGAAGCCAATGATGATGATCATGAAACTTCAGAACAAGACACTACTGAACCTCGTAGATCAACTAGAGTAAGATCCGCACCAGAGTGGTACGGTAATCCTGTTCTGGAAGTCATGTTACTAGATCATGATGAACCTACGAACTATGGAGAAGCGATGATGAGCCCAGATTCCGCAAAATGGCTTGAAGCCATGAAATCTGAGATGGGATCCATGTATGAGAACAAAGTGTGGACTTTGGTTGACTTGCCCAAAGATCGGCAAGCAATTGATAATAAATGGATCTTCAAGAAGAAGACTGACGCTGACGGTAATGTTACTGTCTACAAAGCTCGACTTGTCGCAAAAGGTTTTCGACAAGTTCAAGGGATTGACTACGATGAGACCTTCTCACCCGTAGCGATGCTTAAGTCTGTCCGAATCATGTTAGCAATTGCTGCATTTTATGATTATGAAATATGGCAGATGGATGTCAAAACTGCATTCCTGAATGGATTTCTGGAAAAAGAGTTTTATATGATGCAACCAGAAGGTTTTGTTGATCCAAAGGGAGCTGACAAAGTGTGCAAGCTCCATCGATCCATTTATGGACCGGTGCAAGCCTCTCGGAGTTGGAATAAACGCTTTGATAGTGTGATCAAAGCATTTGGTTTTGTATAGACTTTTGGAGAAGCCTGTATTTACAAGAAAGTGAGTGGGAGCTTTGTAGCATTTCTGATATTATATGTAGATGACATATTACTAATCGGAAATGATATAGAATTTCTGGATAGCATAAAGGGATACTTGAATAAAAGTTTTTCAATGAAAGACCTTGGTGAAGCTGCTTACATATTGGGCATTAAGATCTATAGAGATAGATCAAGACGCTTAATTGCACTTTCACAAAGCACATACCTTGACAAAGTTTTGAAGAAGTTCAAAATGGATCAAGCAAAGAAAGGATTCTTGCCTGTGTTACAAGGTGTGAAATTGAGTAAGACTCAATGCTCGACCAATGCAGAAGATATAGAGAAAATGAAAGATGTTCCCTATGCTTCAGCCATAGGCTCTATCATGTATGCAATGTTGTGTACCAGACCTGATGTGTGTCTTGCTATAAGTCTAGCAGGGAGGTACCAAAGTAATCTAGGAGTGGATCACTGGACAACGGTCAAGAACATCCTGAAATACCTGAAAAGGACTAAGGATATGTTTCTCATATATGGAGGTGACAAAGAGCTCATCGTAAATGGTTACGTTGATGCAAGCTTTGACACTGATCCGGATGATTCTAAATCACAAACCGGATACGTGTTTACATTAAACGGTGGAGCTGTCAGTTGGTACAGTTCTAAACAAAGTGTTGTGGCGGGATCTACATGTGAAGCGGAGTACATAGTTGTTTCGGAAGCAGCAAACGAAGGAGTCTGGATGAAGGAGTTCATATCCGATCTAGGTGTCGTACCTAGTGCATCGGGTTTAATGAAAATCTTTTGTGACAATACTGGTGCAATTGCCTTGGCAAAGGAATCCAGATTTCACAAGAGAACCAAGCACATCAAGAGACGCTTCAATTCCATCCGGGATCTAGTCCAGGTGGGAGACATAGAGATTTGCAAGATACATACGGATCTGAATGTTGCAGACCCATTGACTAAGCCTCTTCCACGAGCAAAACATGATCAGCACCAAAGCTCCATGGGTGTTAGAATCATTACTGTGTAATCTAGATTATTAACTCTAGTGCAAGTGGGAGACTGAAGGAAATATGCCCTAGAGGCAATAATAATGTTATTACTTTATTCCCTTATATAATGATAAATTTTTATTATTCATGCTAGAATTGTATTATCCGGAAACATAATACTTGTGTGAATACATAGACAAACTAAACGTCACTAGTATGCCTCTACTTGACTAGCTTGTTAATCAAAGATGGTTATGTTTCCTAACCATAGACATGTGTTGTCATTTGATTAATAGGATCACATTATTAGGAGAATAATGTGATTGACATGACCCATTCCATTAGCTTAGCACCTGATCGTTTAGTATGTTGCTATTACTTTCTTCATGACATATACATGTTCCTATGACTATGAGATTATGCAACTCCCGTTTGACAGAGGAACACTTTGTGTGCTACCAAACGTCACAACGTAACTGGGTGATTATAAAGGAGCTCTACAGGTGTCTCCAAAGGTAAATGTTGGGTTGGCATATTTCGAGATTAGGATTTGTCACTCCGATTGTCGGAGAGGTATCTCTAGGCCCTCTCGGTAATACACATCACATAAGCCTTGCAAGCATTGCAACTAATGAGTTAGTTGCGAGATGATGTATTACGAAATGAGTAAAGAGACTTGCCGGTAACGAGATTGAACTAGGTATTTAAATACCGATGATCGAATCTCGGGCAAGTAACATACCGATGACAAAGGGAACAACGTATGTTGTTATGCGGTCTGACCGATAAAGATCTTCGTAGAATATGTGGGAGCCAATATGAGCATCCAGGTTCCGCTATTGGTTATTGACTGGAGACGTGTCTTGGTCATGTCTACATTGTTCTCGAACCCGTAGGGTCCGCACGCTTAAGGTTTCGATGATAGTTATATTATGAGTTTATGAGTTTTGATGTACCGAAGTTAGTTCGGAGTCCCGGATGTGATCATGGACATGATGAGGAGTCTCGAAATGGTCAAGACATAAAGATTGATATATTGGAAGCCTATGTTTGGACATCGGAAATGTTCCGGGTGAAATTGGCATTTTACCGGAGTACCGGGAGGTTACCGGAACCCCCCGGTAACCTAATGGGCCTTAATGGGCCTAGTGGAGGAAGAGGAGAGGAGGCCTAGGGGCTGCCGCGCGCCCCTCCCCCCCCCCAAGTCCGAATTGGACAAGGAGGGGGACGGCGCCCCCCTTTCCCTTCTTCCCTCTCCTCCTTCCCCCCAAGTCCTAATCCAACTAGGGAAAGGGAGGGGAGTCCTACTCCCGGTAGGAGTAGGACTCCTCCTGCGTGCCTCCTCCTAGGGCCGGCCACACACCCATTTGGCTCCTTTATATACGGGGGCAGGGGGCACCCCTAGACACACAAGTTGATCTCTAAGATCGTTCTCTTAGCCGTGTGTGGTGCCCCTTCCACCATAGTCCTCGATAATATTGTAGTGGTGCTTAGGCGAAGCCCTGCGACAGTAGAACATCAAGATCGTCACCACACCATCGTGCTGACGGAACTCTTCCCCGACACTTTGCTGGATCGGAGTCCGGGGATCGTCATCGAGCTGAACGTGTGCTAGAACTCGGAGGTGCCGTAGTTTCGGTGCTTGATCTGTCGGGTCATGAAGACGTACGACTACATCAACCGCGTTGTCATAACGCTTCCGCTGTCGGTTTACAAGGGTACGTAGATCACACTCTCCCCTCTCGTTGCTATGCATCACCATGATCTTGCATGTGCGTAGGATTTTTTTTGAAATTACTACATTCCACAACACTGGTATCCCCCGAGGAGACAAGCTCAGATATGTCCTCCAAATTCACTTTGATTCCTCCAATAACGAAGCAGAATATGAAGCACTCTTGTATGGGTTGCATATGGCCACTTCACTTGGCGTCCGTCGCCTCATGGTCTATGGCGACTCAGATTTGGTAGTCAATCAAGTGATGAAGGAGTGGGACGTTAGAAGCCCAGCCATGACTGGTTAGTGCAATGCGGTAAGGAAATTGGAAAAGAAGTTTGAGGGGTTAGAGCTCCATCATGTACCCCGACTAAAAAATCAAGCAGCAGATGATTTAGCAAAGATAGGCTCCAAGAGAGAAGCTATTCCCAACAACGTGTTCCTGGAGCACATTCATGCACCTTCAGTTCAAGAACATCCCTTCGCTGAAGAGCCCCCACAGCCTAGTAGTGCCATAGATCCGATTGAAGTCGAGGTCCCAGTCGTGGTCGACTTAATCATGGAGGTGTTGGTCATCACTCCCGACTAGACAGTGCCATACATTGCATATATCCTTAGGAAGGAGCTCCTAGAGGATGAAGAAGAGGCTCAACAGATCGTCCATCGATCCAAGGCCTTTACTGTAATAAGAGGTCAACTGTTCAGAGAAAGTGCAACTGGGGTCAGCCAGAAATGCATAATGCTAGAAGAAGGTCGAGTGATCCTCCACGACATCCATTCGGGGACCTGTGGTCACCATGCGTCCTCTCGGACCATTTAGGCTAAAGCATATCGAGCTGGATTTTATTTGCCACGAGAAAATGAAATGGCGAAAGATATAGTTGACAGACGTGAAGGCTGCCAGTTCTACTCCAATATGTTGCACAAACCTGCATCAGCCCTGAAGACCATCCCACTCGTCTGGCCCTTTACTGTTTGGGGATTGGACATGGTTGGTCCACTGAGGACTGGTAGGAGCGGCTTCACTCATGTGCTTGTAGCAGTCGACAAGTTTACCAAATGGATCGAAGCCAAGCCTATTATGAATCTTGAAGCTAGCACTGCTATCAGCTTCATCAGAGAGTTGATTTTCAGATATGGGGTTCCACACAGCATCATCACTGACAACGGATCGAACTTCGATTATGATGAGTTCAAAACCTTCTGCGCCTCACAAGGCACACGAGTCGACTATGCTTCAGTCTCCCAACCGCAGTCGAATGGACAAGCAGAAAGAGCAAATGGCCTGATTCTCAAAGTACTGAAACCCCGACTGATGCGAGATCTCAAGCACGCGGCGGGTGCCTGGGTTGATGAACTTCCATCAGTTCTCTGGGGATTAAGGACAACTCCTAATCGGTTGACTGGCCGAACTCCATTCTTCTTGGTCTATGGGGCTGAAGCTGTTCTACCGAGTGACTTGCTTCATAATGCACCACAAGTTGAACTCTTCTCTGAAGATGAAGCAGAACAAGCTCGGCAAGACGCAGTCGACGTCCTAGAGGAGGAAAGAGAGATGGCCTTGATCCGGTCGACCATTTATCAATAGGACTTGTGTCGATTCCATGCTAGACACGTGAAGGGTCGAGCCTTTCAAGAGGGAGACTTGGTTATTCGAGTGGATCAGCAGAAACCACACAAGCTCGCCCCAGCTTGGGAAGGTCCCTTCATTGTCACCAGAGTGCTCCACAATGGATCATACCACCTTTACAGTGTCGAGCATAAGAAGGACGAGCCACGTGCTTGGAACGCGGAGCTGCTCCGCCCCTTTTATACTTAAGTACTCGTTCGAATAAAATGTAATAAGAAATACCTTTGTAATTTGTTTATCAAAGACAAGAGCTTTACAGTCCTCTGGCATGATTGTTGTTGCTTTTGTTTAAGTCTGAAAACCCCCAGTGGGGGTGACTTAGCTGCGAATCCGTTTCACCTAAGTTCGAAAGAAAATCCTACCGAGTGGTGAGCAAGCCTCTCACTCAGGGGCTTAGCTGCGAACCCGTTTCGCCAAAATCCTACCAAGTGGTGAGCAAGCCTCTCACTCAAGGCTTAGCTGCGACCCGTTTCGCCTAACTTTTCAAAATCCTACCGAGGGTGAGCCAGCCTCCCACTCGGGGGCTTAGCTGCAGTCCAGTACTCGCCTAAGTTTGTAAAATCCTACCAAGGGGTGAGCCAGTCTCCCACCCGGGGGCTTAGCAGCAGTCCAGTACTCGCCTAGGTTTGTAAAATCCTACCGAGTGGTGAGCCAGTCTCCCACTCGGGGGCTTAGCTGCAGTCCAGTACCCGCCTAAGTTTAAAAATCCTACCGAGTGGTGAGCCAGCCTCCCACTCGGGGGCTTAGCTGCAGTCCAGTACTCACCTAACTTTGTAAAATCCTACCAAGTGGTGAGCAAGCCTCCCACTCGGGGGCTTAGCTGCAGTCCAGTACTCGCCTAAGTTTGTTAAATCCTACGGAGTGGTGAGCAAGCCTCCCACTCGGGGGCTTAGCTGCTGTCAAGTACTCGTCTAAGTTTGTAAAATCCTACCGAGTGGTGAGCCAGTCTCCCACTCGGGGGCTTAGCTACAGTCCAGTACTCGCCTAAGTTTTAAAAAAATCCTACCGAGTGGTGAGAAATCCTCCCAATCGGGGGCTTAGCTGCAGTCCAGAACTCGCCTAAGTTTAAAAAATCCTACCGAGTGGTGAGCCAGCCTCCCACTCGGGGGCTTAGCTGCAGTCCAGTACTCGCCTAAGTTGGTAAAATCCTACCGAGTGGTGAGCAATCCTCCCACTCGGAGGCTTAGCTGTAGTCCAGTACTCGCCTAAGTTAAAAAAATCCCACCGGGTGGTGAGCAACCCTCCCACTCGGGGACTTAGCTGCAGTCCAGTACTCGCCTAAGTTCAAAAAATTCTACCGAGTGGTGAGCAATCCTCCCACTCGGGGTGAGGGAGTCCTGGATTAGGGGGTGTTCGGATAGCCGGACTATACCTTCAGCCGGACTCCTGGACTATGAAGATACAAGATTGAAGACTTCATCCCGTGTCCGGAAGGGACTTTCCTTGGCGTGGAAGGCAAGCTTGGCGATACGGATATGTAGATCTCCTACCATTATAACCGACTTTGTGTAACCCTAACCCTCTCCGGTGTCTATATAAACCGGAGGGTTTTTAGTCCATAGGACAACATACAAAACAACAATCATACCATAGGCTAGCTTCTAGGGTTTAGCCTCTCCGATCTCGTGGTAGATCTACTCTTGTACTACCCATATCATCAATATTAATCAAGCAGGACGTAGGGTTTTACCTCCATCAAGAGGGCCCGAACCTGGGTAAAACTTTGTGTCCGTTGCCTCCTGTTACCATCCGGCCTAGATGCACAGTTCGGGACCCCCTACCCGAGATCCGCCAGTTTTGACATCGACATTGGTGCTTTGATTGAGAGTTCCTCTGTGTCGTCGCCATTAGGGTTGATGGTTCCTACGATCATCAATAGCGATGCAGTCTAGGGTGAGACCTTCCTCCCTGGACAGATCTTCATCTTCGGGGGCTTCGCACTGCGGGCCAATTCACTTGGCCATCTGGAGCAGACCGAAAGCTATGCCCCTGGCCGTCAGGTCAGATTTGGAAAGTTTAAACTACGTGGCTGACATCCGCGGGGACTTGATCTTCGACGGATTCGAGCCACTGCCGAGCGCGCCACACTGTCACGATGAGCATGATCTAGCTCTGCCGCCGAACAGTGCCCTGGAGGCCGCACCCGCATCAGCTTCGACCCTTAATTCGGAGCCAACTGCACCGATCAAGGATGGGTGGTTGGACGCCGCCTCGGGGGCTGTGATCTCGACGGTGATCGAGCCGAACACCAGCCCCGCACTCCGCGAGTCTCGTGACTCCAAGGAGCCGGAATCCTCTCCGGACTCCGAACCCTCCGCGCCCTTGCCAATCGAATCCGATTGGGCGCCGATCATGGAGTTTACTGCCGCGGACATCTTTTAGCACTCGCCTTTCGGCGATATTTTGAAGACACTAAAGTCTCTCTCTTTGTCAGGAGAGCCCTGGCCGGACTATGGTCAGCAAGGTTGGGATACGGACGACGAAGAAATTCAAAGCCCACCCACCACCCACCTTGTAGCCACTGTCGACTATTTAACCGACATGCTCGACTTCGACTCAGAAGACATCGACGGTATGGACGCCGATGCAGGAGACGATGAAGAACCAGCGCCTATTGGGCCCTGGAAATCCACCTCGTCATATGACATATACATGGTGGACACCCCAAAAGAAGGAGATGACAATGGAACAACGGAGGATGACCCCTCCAAGAAACAGCCTAAGCGCCGGCGTCAGCGGCGCCGTTCAAAATCCCGCCAAAGCAAATACGGTGATTCCAGCACGGGAGATAATAATACTCCGGAGAGTGCTGAAGAAAACCCCCTCCAGCAAGATTCAGCACAGGAGGATGGAGAAGCCAGCCCTCATGAGAGAGCGGCAGACAGAGAGGTCGAGGACGATAATTGTATGCCTCCCTCCGAAGACGAGGCAAGCCTCGACGACGACGAATTCGTCGTGCCAGAGGATTCCGTCGAGCAAGAGCGTTTTCAATACAGGCTTATGGCCAGGGCAAGAAGCCTCAAGAAAAAACAGCAACAACTTAGAGTTGATCAAGATTTGCTAGTCGACAGATGGACTGAAGTCCTTGCGACCGAAGAGCATAAACTCGAACGCCCCTCCAAGAGCTACCCAAAGCGCAGGTTGCTACCCTGATTAGAGGAGGAAGCACTTAAACCTACATCACCAGCACTTGATACGGCCGACCGGCCACCTCGTAGCCGCGACAAAGAGGCCTCTCGGCCCTCCACTCAAGCCGCACCCCGTACCAAGGCACGGGAAAATGCGCCTGACCTGCAAGATATGTTGGAGGACAAGGCAAGGCAAACGAGATCGATCTACGGATCGCGTGGGCGCCCCACAATTCGAGACGGTAACCGTCACGCCGGACACAAATCCGGTAGGGTCGAACACAGTAGACAAAGCTCATTGGAGCTACGTCATGATATAGCCCAGTACAGAGGCGCCGCACACTCACTATGCTTCACAGACGAAGTAATGGATCACCAAATCCCCGAGGGTTTCAAACCTGTAAACATCGAATCATATGATGGCACAACAGATCCTGCAGTATGGATCGAGGATTATCTCCTTCATATCCACATGGCCCGTGGCAATGATCTCCACGCCATCAAATACCTCCCACTCAAGCTTAAAGGACCAGCTCGACATTGGCTTAATAGCTTGCCAGCAGGATCAATCAATTGTTGGGAGGACTTGGAAGCCGCATTCCTCAACAATTTCCAGGGCACTTATGTGCGACCACCAGACGCCGATGACCTAAACCACGTAATTCAGCAGCCAGAGGAATCGGCCAGGCAATTCTGGACACGATTCCTAACAAAGAAAAATCAAATAGTCGACTGTCCGGATGCAGAGGCCCTAGCAGCCTTCAAGCACAATATCCATGACGAGTGGCTTGCCCGACACCTTGGACTGGAAAAGCCGAAATCTATGGCAACACTCATGACCCGCTTTTGCGCGGGGGAAGACAGCTGGCTTGCTCGTAGCAACAATATGACCAAGAACCCTCGTAATTCGGATACCAGGGACAGTAGTGGCAGGTCGCGTCGCAACAAGCAGAAGCGCCGCATTAATGGCGAAAATGCTGAGGATACGGCAGTTAATGCTGGATTCAGAGGCTATAAATCCGGTCAGCGGAAAAAGCCATTCAAAAGAAATCCTAGGGGCCCATCCAGTTTGGACCGAATACTGGACCGCTTGTGCCAGATACATGGCACCCCTGAAAAGCCAGCCAATCACACCAACAGGGATTGTTGGGTGGTCAAGCAGGCAGGCAAGTTAAATGCCGAAAATACCGACAAGGGGCTGCATAGCGATGACGACGAAGAGCCCCGGCCACCGAACAACAGTGGACAGAAGGGTTTTCCCCCACAAGTGCGGACGGTGAACATGATATACGCAACCCACATCCCCAAGAGGGAGCGGAAGCGCGCGTTAAGGGACGTATACGCGGTAGAGCCAGTCTCCCCAAAGTTCAACCCATGATCCTCTTGCCCGATCACCTTTGATCGAAAGGACCATCCCATTAGCACCCGTCATGGAGGATTCGCGCATTGGTTCTAGACCCAATTATTGACGGATTTCATCTCACTAGAGTCCTTATGGACGGGGGCAGCAGCTTGAACCTGCTTTACTAGGATACAATGTGGAAAATGGGCATAGATCCCTCAAGGATTAAGCCCACCAAAACGACCTTTAAAGGCGTAATACCAGGTGTAGAGGCCAACTGTACAGGATCAGTCACACTTGAAGTGGTCTTCGGATCTCCGGATAACTTCCGAAGCAAGGAGTTAATCTTCGACATAGTCCCATTCCGCAGTGGCTATCACGCATTGCTCAGGCGAACCGCATTCGCCAAGTTCAATGCGGTACCTCACTACGCATACCTTAAGCTCAAGATGCCAGGCCCTCGAGGAGTAATTACGGTCAATGGAAACACCGAACGCTCCCTCCGAACGGAGAAGCACACGGCAGCCCTTGCAGTGGAAGTACAAAGCAGCCTCTCCACACAGTTCTCTAGTCCGGCCATTAAACATCCGGACACCGTCAAGCGTGCCCGGAGTAACCTACAGCAAGACCGCCTGGCACGTTCCGAGCAGGCATAGCAATGCGGCCCCAACCCCAGCCCTTGCAAAAATGCGACGCCAGTGCTTCGCGTACATAACTACGCTCTAGAAATACCATGGGTACAGGGGGGGGCACCATCATGGCATGCCCGAAACACGGCTTAAACCGCACCAGGGGCTGCCGAGTTTTTAATTTTCTCTTACTTTCATGACTCCATTCTTTGGAAGGCCTGTTCGGCAGTTCAATTACTGCACAAACGATGCAAGCACCAGGGAAGTAGACAAGCCATGCCGCATTACGGAACTCCTAGGTGGTCTCTATCACGAGCAGTATACCTGTTACGCATACCATTCCGCAGCCTGCCCCTGGAACGGACATGTTAAATAGTCCAACCTTTTGCTTATCGCATTATTTGTATCGTTCTGCTTTGATCGCAGCCCCTTTTTAATAAACAATGCATAGCTTTTGTCTATTTTTGCATTACTCTTTTTTTATAAATATATGTTCCTTAATGACATGTTGCACCCGTACATTTTGGTACGGCCAAATTACGCCAGGGGCTTTAGTACCCCTCAATATGGTGTGAGAAGTCCGAACACTTTAACAAGTGCGACACCCCGAACTTATAGCATTATATGCATCGGCTCCGAATCATGTCTTGGGTCAATAGTTGGGTTTGCCCGGCTCCTATGTTTTGGTGCCTTACGTTCCGCTATGTCGGCTAAGGTAGCACTAGGAGAACTACTGCGATTGTGCCCCAGTTGAGCTGGGTCGAGCACCTCAGTAGAGAAAGCTAAAACTGACTGTCATGATGAAGCGAGAGCTGGTCGCTGTTCGAGAGGTTTTTTGAGTCCCTAAAGACTTATGCCGCTTAGAGCGAGGAGTCGGTTCTGTCTGGCCAAGGCATGGATAGCGCCCCAAACTCGGTCTTTCGAATACCAGGGGCTTCGCCGAAATTTAAAATTATAGAATTCTATGGCTAAGTGAGAGTGTTCACGCATTATAGTCCGATTGCCTTGTTCGTTGTGCTGAGCGCCTCCCTCGAAGGACCCAAACATGGGGAAAGAGCACTCAGGTTTATCCCCGAACACCCCAGCACTAGCGGCACGGAGGCAGAAGACGACGACTCGCCATCTCTCAGAATTGATAAACAGCCACACAGAAGGTAATATTTTAAATTCCAACAGCATTGCTTAGCGCATATGAACAAGTTTTTAGCGCACAGGACAAAACGAGCGAGTTTTACTCAAAAATTACATCCCTGGAACATTCATCCGCCATAAGGCAGGCACCCTTCAGAACATCCTTATAATAATTCTTGGGCTTGCGATGCTCTTTCCCCGGCGATGGCCCGTCCTTCACAAGCTTGTCAGCATCCAGCTTGCCCCAGTGCACCTTAGCACGGGCAAGGGCCCTACGGGCACCTTCAATGCAGATGGAGCGCTTGATGACTTCGAGCCTTGGACAGGCCCCCAGCAGCCGCCGCACCAGCCCGAAATAGCTCCCAGGCAGAGCCTCTCCAGGCCACAGCCGAACTATGAGGCCCTACATGGCCTGTTCAGCCGCCTTGTGGAGCTCGACTAGTTGCTCAAGCTGGTCGCTCAGGGGCACAGGGTGTCCGGCCTCAGCATACTAAGACCAAAACACCTTCTCTGTGGAGCTGCCCTCCTCGGCTCGATAGAGTGCGACGGCATCGGACACGCTACAGGGAAGATCTGCGAATGCTCCTGGAGAGCTCCGGATTCGGGTAAGTAACAAGTAACTCACGTTTATGTGTTTGCTTTACACAAAGAATGCCTTACCCGCCACTATCTTTTTCACTGCATCCAACTCCTGGAGGGTCTTCTGAGATTCGGCCTTGGCAGACTTGCAATTTTTAATAGCCACCGCGAGCTCGAACACTCGCGTCTTTGAGTCCAGCTCCAAACTCTCATGTTTTTTCATGAGAGCCTGGAGCTCTTGCCGCACCTTGCCAACCTGGGCCTCATACTTCTCCCGCTCAGTGCGCTCCGTGGCCGGCCTCTTCTCGGCCTCGAGCAGCGCTTGCTTAAGGGTCGCCACCTCAGATGTGGCCCCTACAATAGCCACGATAATCCTGTCATTTTTTGCAATTGCACCTTTTTATATATATTTAAACAAGGTATTTCTTACCTTCCTTGTCCTCGAGCTGCTTCTTGGCACACCCTAGCTCTTGCTCGGACTGCTCGAGGTTCTGCTTTAGCGTGTCCACTTCCGCAGTCAGTGCGGCGAACGCCAGCAGAGAAGCCTGCATACGCATATTGACTCCTTTTTGTTAGTCTCCTGTGAATTTTATTTGATCCTCTATTCGGCTTTTCTTCCCGAACGCCAAACAGAGCATCAGGGGCTACTGTCTATGCGGTAATATTATTTACACATTCTTTACTTACCTCGAAGCCTGTTAAAAGGCTAGCACAAGCTTCAGTCAGTCCGCTCTTGGCGGACTGAACCTTCTGGACCACCGCACTCATAATGGTGCGCTGCTCCTCGTTGATGGAGGCGCCTTTGAGCACCTCCAACAGATTGTCCGGCGCCTCCGGTTGGACGGGGGTCACCGGCACGGTGGGCTTGCTCCTCTTGGAAGGAGGTCGCCCGCCGGACTCTGGAACCTTTGAAGGTTCCGGAGCGGTGTCCGTCCTTGAGCCGGACTTGGAGCCCTGGGGGGTTTTATCCCCTTTACTCCTGGAGTCCGGGAGGTCGCCTAGCGGCGCCTCCAGGACCACCTCCTCCTGGCTTGGAACCTGTTGGGACAACACTTCGGCGTCGTCCGTAGGGCGGGGGGAGGAAGCCGTCGGAAGCGAATTCACATCCGACGAGTCCAGTGAACCGCTCGACGATGCGTCGAGCCGGTCTTTGGGTGGGCTGCATAAACATATTCGACATAAGGGAAAGCTGTGCAATAAAGGAATACTATGAATTACTCTGGTATCCGGATACTTACGATTTCGCCAGGGGCTTGGCCCTGAGCGGCCACTCCTCTCCGCCGATGTCGGCGTTGGTGGAGTAGTCCGGAGGAAGGGTTTTCCCCTTCTTGGACCCTTCGGCCTCCCCAGTGAGGGCGGCCTTCCTTTTCTTCTCTCCCCCCGCTGGGGGGGAGAGGTCTCTTCTTCCTCCTCATTGTCTTCACGGGAGGAATGCGCCTTGGAGCCGTCGGATGATGAACCCGGCACCTCCTGGCGCCGGGCACTTTTTCGAGTCCCCGTGGCCTTCTTCATGGCCTTCTTCTCCGGCACCACGTAGGGTGCCAGAACCAGCAGCTTCGCCAAGCGGGCATCGGCTGGGTCTCCGAGCAAAGGAGCCGGACAATCGATCTGTCCGGACTTCTGCTGCCAATCCTGTCAAAAGTAAGCGAGCTTAGATCCCGCATAGAGTTAAACTATGAAAAACTAATACCCTGTAAAAGGTACAAACAACTTACCGCGCTAGCGTGACGCTGCGCGCTGAATCCGCGATCCTCGGTAGCAGATGCGGGAGCCTCGGCGCCCTTGAAAAGCACCTTCCAGGCATCTTTGTACGTCGTGTCGAAGAGCCTGCTCAGAGTTCGGTGCTGCTCCGGGTTGAACTCCCACAAATTGAAGGCCCGTTGTTGACACGGAAGGATCCGGCAGATGAGCATAACCTGGACTACGTTAACAAGCTTGAGCTGCTTGTTCACCAGGGTTTGGATGCATGTTTGCAGTCCAGTCACCTCTTCTTTGCTGCCCCACGACAGGCCCATCTCTTTCCAGGATGTGAGCCGCGTTGGGGGTCCGGACCGGAACTCGGGGGCTGCGAGCCACTCAGGGTCGCGCGGCTCGGTGATGTAAAACCACCACGATTGCCACTCCTTCAGGGTCTCCACAAAGGAGCCCTCGAGCCATGAGACATTGGGAATCTTGCCCTCCATGGCATCTCCGCACTCCGCCTGGTTGCCATGCACCACCTTCGGCTTGCCATTGAAAGTCTTGAGCCATAGGCCGAAATGGGGGCGGATGCGGAGGAAAGCCTCGCACACGACGATAAACGCCGAGATGTTGAGGATGAAGTTCGGGGCCAGATCATGGAACTCCAGGCCGTAGTAGAACATGAGTCCCCGGACGAATGGGTGGATAGGAAAGCCCAGTCCGAGGAGGAAGTGGGGAAGAAACACTACCCTCTCATCGGGCCTTGGGGTGGGGAGGAGCTGCCCCTCTTCGGGAAGCCGCTACGCGATGTCGTTAGACAAGTATCCGGCCTTCCTCAGTTTTTTGATGTGTCCCTCTGAGGGAGTCCTGGATTAGGGGGTGTTCGGATAGCCGGACTATACCTTCAGCCGGACTCCTGGACTATGAAGATACAAGATTGAAGACTTCATCCCGTGTCCGGAAGGGACTTTCCTTGGCGTGGAAGGCAAGCTTGGCGATACGGATATGTAGATCTCCTACCATTATAACCGACTTTGTGTAACCCTAACCCTCTCCGGTGTCTATATAAACCGGAGGGTTTTAGTCTGTAGGACAACATTCACAACAACAATCATACCATAGGCTAGCTTCTAGGGTTTAGCCTCTCCGATCTCATGGTAGATCTACTCTTGTACTACCCATATCATCAATATTAATCAAGCAGGACGTAGGGTTTTACCTCCATCGAGAGGGCCCGAACCTGGGTAAAACTTCGTGTCCCTTGCCTCCTGTTACCATCCGGCCTAGACGCACAGTTCGGGACCCCCTACCCAAGATCCGCCGATTTTGGCACCGACATTGGTGCTTTCATTGAGAGTTCCTCTGTGTCGTCGCCGTCAGGCTTGATGGCTCCTACGATCATCAATAGCGATGCAGTCCAGGGTGAGACCTTCCTCCCCGGACAAATCTTCGTCTTCGGTGGCTTCGCACTGCGGGCCAATTCACTTGGCCATATGGAGCAAATCGAAAGCTATGCCCCTGGCCTCAGGTCAGATTTGGAAGTCTAAACTACACGGCTGACATCCGCGGGGACTTGATCTTCGACGGATTCGAGCCACTGCCGAGCGCACTGCACTGTCACGACGAGCATCATCTAGCTCTGCCGCCTAACAGTGCCCTGAAGGCCGCACCCGCATCGGCTTCGACCCTTAATTCGAAGCCAACTGCGCCGATCGAGGATGGGTGGTTGGACGCCGCCTCGGGGCTGCGATCCTAACGGCGATCGAGCCGAACACTAGCCCCGCACTTCGCGAGACTCGTGATCCCAAGGAGCCGGACTCCGAACCATTCGCGCCTCTGCCGATCGAATCCGATCGGGCACCGATCATGGAGTTTACTGCCGCGGACATCTTTCAGCACTCGCCTTTGGCGATATTATGAAATCACTAAAGTCTCTCTCTTTATCAGGAGAGCCCTGGCCGGACTACGGTCAGCAAGGTTGGGATACGAACGACGAAGAAATTCAAAGCCCACCCACCACCCACTTTGTAGCCACTATCAACGATTTAACCGACATGCTCGACTTCGACTCCGAAGACATCGACGGTATGGACGCCGATGAAGGAGACGATGAAGAACCAGCACCTATTGGGCCCTGGAACGCCACCTTGTCATATGACGTATACATGGTGGACGCACCAAAAGATGACGACGACAAGCGGAAGGACGCACCGAAGGCTTGTTCCCTCGAAAAGCAGTCAAAGCGGCGACGCAAGCGCCGCCCCAAATCCTGCCTTGACAGAAATAGCGATCACGCAGACCCTGCGCTGGAGCAGGGCGAACCGCTGCCGGACAACGACAATCCGGATAATCAAACCGAACAAACAAATTCTATCAAGGATAATGGTCCGGACGACATAACGCCGAACAGGCACCCGGAGCAGTAGAATGCATGTAAAAGGCTTGTTGCCACCATGAGGAATCTGAAAAAGCAGAAGCAAAGGCTCAAGGCTGCGCAAGACACACTCCAAATCAGATGGAGTAAAATACTCAACACAGCAGCGATGTACGCGACAATCGCCCCTCCAAGAGCTACCCAAAGCGGAAGCTGCTACCTGTATTCGATGAGGACGCCTCAGACCCCCCACAACCAAATATCAAAGCAGCCACCTGGCCGGATAGACGACCCCTCTACCAACACAGAGCGGCATACAACGCCACTCACAATACAACACGCGACCCATGCAAGGGCTCGCACCCAAAGGTCGGCGCAACAAGATCCATCTATGGACCATGCAAGCGCGCCCCAGCATACAATGCAACACAACAAACATCCGAACAACGCGGTACACCCAGCTACAGGGGTGACGCACACCCCCTATGTTTCACCGATGAGGTGCTGGACCAGGAATTTCCAGAGGGATTCAAGCCCGTAAACATAGAGGCATACGACGGAACAACAGACCCTGGGGTCTGGATTGAGGACTACATCCTTCATATCCATATGGCTCGAGGAGATGATCTCCACGCCATCAAGTATTTACCCCTCAAGCTCAAAGGGCCAGCTCGTCACTGGCTTAAAGGCCTCCCCGAAAGCTCCATTGGAAGTTGGGAAGAGCTCGAAGACGCCTTTCGGGCAAATTTTCAAGGGACTTATGTCCGGCCTCCGGATGCGGACGATTTGAGTCATATAACTCAACAGCCCGGAGAGTCAGCCCGAAAGCTTTGGAATAGGTTTCTTACTAAAAAGAACCAGATTGTCGACTATCTGGACGCCGAAGCCTTGGCAGCTTTTAAGCATAGCGTCCGTGACGAATGGCTCGCCAGACACCTCGGCCAAAATAAGCCGAGAATGATGGCCGCATTAACAAACCTAATGACCCGCTTTTGCGCGGGCGAGGATAGCTGGCTAGCCAGATGCAGCACCAGCAACCCCAGTACATCTGAAGTTAGAGATGGAAACGGGAAATCACGGCGCAACAGCAATAAAAAATGCCGGAATAAAGAAGACAACACGAAGGGCACGACAGTAAATGCCGGATTCAAAAGCTCTCGTCCAGGTCAAAAGCCGCCCCCTAAAGGTACCAGGGATGACCTGTCCAGCCTCAACAAAATTCTGGACCAAGTATGTCAGATCCATAGTACCCCTGGTAAACCTGCTAATCATACCCACAGAGAATGCTGGGTCTTCAAGCAGTCCGGCAAGCTCAACGCCGTACACAAGGGGGAGGATACACCAAGTGAAGACGAGGACAAGCCTCCCAAGCAAGACACGGGGGAACAAAAGAAATTTCCACCAGAAGTCAAAACAGTAAACGTGTTACACGCGATCAAGGGAAAAAACAACGCGGCACTCCCAGGAAAATATACCCAAGTGCCTGTCACCGCGAAGTCCTACCACTGATCGTCTCAACCGATCACTTTCGACCATCGCGATTACTCAGCAAGTATCCGACACGCAGGATGGGCTGCCCTGGTATTAGACCCAGTAATTGGCGGATATCACTTCACACGAGTCTTGATGGACGGTGGCAGCAGCCTAAACCTAATATATCAGGATACAATCCGCAGAATGGGGTTAGACCCAACACAAATTCACCATAGCAATACTACCTTTAAAGGAGTAACGCCAAGCCCAGGGGCTCGTTGTACGGGCTCCCTCCTACTACAAGTTATATTCGGCTCCCCCGATAACTTCCGTCGCGAGCATCTAACCTTCCACATGGCTCCGTTTCAAAGTGGCTATCAAGCTCTGCTCGGACGTGAAGCTTTCGCTCCATTTAATGCAATACCACACTACGCCTCCCTCACACTCAAGATGCCCGGTCGACGTGGCATCATTTCAGTGCACGGAAATATCAAGCGATCTCTGCGCGCCGAAGAGAGTGAGGCTGCCTTGGCAGCCGCACACTAAAGGCGCCCGGACCAGCGAAAGCATCCAATAGGTCGTCAAGACCTCAGACACAACTAATCAAGTCTGGCGCTGCTACTTGTACCGAATAAATGGTCACACCCCTATTTGTCAATACAAGGGGCTCAACGCGCGCAGACAAGTGGCAATTTCTTCTCATCTTGAATTATACATGGTTTCTTTAAAAACTATCGTTTTGCATGACAACTTTTTCACCTAAATTCCTCTCTTTTACAGACGATCATCGTGCTACACCCGTCCAGGATATGGCACAATGGAGACACAGGCGCAGATGTGCAGCAGGGACACGCTCCAAGGATTCTTTTTAGATTAAGACCCTGCGTAAACCTTTTACTGTCTCTTGTTGATACATATCCACCGTTGAGAAGGATGCTGACGTCTTGGCATGTGGCCACGCCAGAAAAATGCACACAAGGGGCTTCTTACAAAGGCCATTATTTAGGCCCGGTTTATACCACTAAGACCGAATACCTTAGGGAGTGTTCGGCGTCGCGAGTTTGGCCTTATATGCGTCAGCTCCGAATCATTGTCTTTGGTCAAATGTTGGGTTTGCCCGGCTCTTGTGTTTTGGTGCCTTACGTTTTGCTTTACTGGCTCAGGTAGCACCAGCAGAACTACTGCCATTGTGCCCTGGTTCATCTGGACGAGCACCTCAGTAGAGAAAGCCGAAAACTGACTGTCATGATATAGCGTGAGACTGGTCAACCACTCGATGACCCATTGGAATGTTAGAATTCCTCTTCCTTAACGAAGGGTCGTTTTCCGGCCAGGCATGTACGCACCCCGGGATTGGGAGAGTGCGGAGCCACCAGGGGCTATTTAGTAGCCCCACTGTCAAACTCCTATGGCTAAGTGAAAGTGCTAAAGCATTATAGTACGGTTGCCTCGCTCGCTCCGCTATCACCTCCTTAATAGGACCAAGACGTTGGGTTAAGTGTGAACGCGTGTTTCTGCGAGCACCTCCGCATTATATGCGTGAGGGTTGAAGCCGACGGCTGCAATCTTTCAGGTTATACACATGTATACATAAACGGCCGCCCAGGAGGCATCATATTACTTTCAGGCAAAAGTATAAAAATAGCCTTATAAAAATTTATAAAAGCATTTTGCTTACAATGAGATTACATATCACTCAAACATAATATTTTTTGAGCATTGGGTCTCTATCAAACGAGCACCCTCAAGAACTTCTTCAAAGTAGTGCTCAGCAGCCATTCAGCCTATGGCCGAATCCCGTGCTGCAACAGTGGTAGCATCCATCTCCGCCCAGTATGCTTTCAAATGGGCAAAGGCCATCCATGAGCCCTCTATGCACGCCGACCTCTTCATCGCATTAATGCGCGGCACCACGTCAAGGATCTGCTGCACCAAGGTGAAATAGTTGTTCGGTTTTGGCCTTTCCGGCCATAGCTGATCCACAATAGACCTCATGGCGAGTCCGGACAACCTATTCAGTTCGGCCCATTCGGCTAATTGGTCAGTCAATGAAAGTGGACGCTCGGGAGAACGGAATTGTGTCCAAAATAGCTGGTCCACTTCACGGTCCGTCTGACCCTGGAAGTACTTGGCCGCATCGGCAGCACTCGCCGCCAAATCCATGTACACATCCTCCGAACTCCACAGCCGATCCAGAGGGGCATACCGCGGATCTCCGAACTTCGTCTGCAACATAAAGAATTTCCCAGCTGCAATATCCCCGGCTTCCCGCAGCTCCTCCGTCTTCGCCCTCATAGCAGAGCGGGTGTCTTTTCTCGTCGCAGCAGCCTTCTCAAGGTCCGATGCCTTCGCTAGGTTTTCCTTTTCAAGAACCCGGCAACGGTCGGCGGCGGCTTTTAATTCTATGGCCATCTTGGCCACCTTATCTCGGCTCTCGCCATGCGCAGCCTTCTCGGCTTTCAACTCTTCGACCGCCTTCAAAGCAGCCGCATTACCAAACCTCGCTTGTTCCTTGGCTCGGGCAAGTTCTGCCCACAAGGCTTCAACAGTGGCAGCTCCATCTGCAGTCACAGCATATTAAAGATACTGGCATCATGCTGCTCTTACTATGTGGCGTTTACCAGACAATGACACTTACCCTGTGCCTCCTCAAGCCTTTTGTTAAGAAGCTCGATGTCGGTGTCTGCCGCATCCAACTGCCATTTTATATGGGCAAACTCGCTAGTCCGGCTAGCCACCGGAGCTTCCATCACCTGCACATAGAGGCAGTATGGTTATTACCTGGGAATATGATCCTCTGTTCGTCGTCGTTTCCAACGACAACCAGAGTCTCAGGGGCTACTATCTACACAGGGCACACCTACCATGTGCAGGACTATCATACATTATTTTACGTACCTCAAAGCCTGTCAGTAGACTCATAAAAGCTTTATGCAATCCACTTTCGGCGGACGAGATTCTCTCCATCACCGTATTCATCATCATACGGTGTTCATTTGGGATGGCCGCTTGCCCCACCAACTCCCTCAGAACATTCGATCGCACACTAGACGGTGCCGGACTCTCTTGTCTGCTCTCTTCGGGATCCGGACACTGGGAGCTTCGGGGGTCAAGATTATCTTCTAGCCTCACCAGACTCGGAGAGACCCTCCGCGACGACACTTCGGGGCCGCCCGCTTCCGGAGCGGAGGAGTCCGAAGGAGGCGTTTCGCTCTCCATCATCTCTGGAAGAAGATCCCCCAAAGACGAGCTCATTTGAGAGGGGCTAAGGCCCGAACTGCAAAATATATGCGGTGGTTATTTCCTCAGAAGAAAAAGATGGCATACATGTGCTATTACAGTATTTCGGGTCACTTACGACTCGCTGGAGAATTGATCCCCCTGCGGACTTAGTGCGGCAAAAGCACCCCCCAAGGTAGGACCCTCTGTGGGAGACTTCTTCTCCCGTTTGGAAGCTTCGGCTTCCGAATCCCAGGGCGCAGTCCTTTTCCTCCTCCGGTCGTCTTCCTTTATGGAGACGCTCGCTCCCTCGGTTAGAATGGGCAGCATTGGGGGCCCATGTCCGCCCGTATTATCCTCCCCAGAATCTTCCTTCAAGGGCTCCGGGCAAGGTGCGACCTGGAGCATCTTTTCCAATACTGGATTGTCCAAACCCTCAGGGAGGGGGGCCGAACACCAAATCAACTTCGCCTTTGTTATCCAGTCCTGGTCAAAAAGCGAACTATTAGAAATAACTTCGTAACAAATGAGAGGTAGTATGTTCGGCCGGAAGATTCCTTACCTGTTCGGCGGCACGGTTACTACTCAGGCCCACGTCCTCGGTGATTTCCGTACACTCTACCTGAGGTCCGAAGAATGACTTGTACATCTCCTCGTGCGTCAGGCCGAGGAAATTTTGAATGACATGCGGTCCCTCGGGATTGAACTCCCACAAGCGAAGGGGCCGGCGTTTGCAAGGCTGGACTTGATGAACCAGCATAACTTGAATTACCGCAACCAAATTAAAGTCTCCGCTGAAGAGATCTCGAATGTGGCTCTGTAGTAAAGGCACGTCCTTGGCTGGACCCCAGCTCAGACCTCTGCTAATATACGACATCAGTTATGGTGGAGGGCCCGAGCGGAAAACAGGGGCGGCCGCCCACTTGGCACTTCTAGGAGCCGTGATGTAGAACCACTCTTGTTGCCACAATTCAGAAACCTCTGGAATGGAACCTTTGGGCCATGGAGCTCCCGTCATCTTACATATTGAGGCACCTCCACACGCTGCATGTTGCCCCTCGATCATCTTCGGCTTTACATCAAAGGTCTTGAGCCACAGGGCGAAGTGAGGGGTAACCCGGAGGAAGGCCTCACACACGACAATAAACGTCGTGATACGAAGAAAGGAGTTCGGAGCTAGGTCATGGAAATCTAGCCCGTAATAAAACATGAAACCCCTGACGAAAGGATCTAGAGCCAGGCCTAGACCTCGGAGGAAGTGGGAGACGAACACGACAATCTCGTTGGGTTCAGGGGAGGGGACGGCCTGCCCTCGGGCAGGCAGCCGATGCGGAATCTCGGCGGTCAGATATCTGGCCTCCCTCAACTTTTTGATGTCTTCTTCCATGACGGAGGAAGGCATCCATTGTCCTTGAAGGCTAGATCCGGACATGATTGAAGGTTCGGAGCACCTGACCTGAACTTCGGGTGTTTGAGCTCGAGGTGGGGGAAGGATTCGATTGAGCACGGGAGGGAAAAAATAAAAGCCTTGCCCCCTTATAAAGAGGGTGAATATCAAGCGTCCTCTCTATGGCCGTTTGGACTTGCCTATAGTCTAGGAGTCCTAGAAGCGGTTGGGTTACCCACGCTCGTATTAATGGGAATCCCGGAATAAGGGGACACGATATCTGCTTTAACAAAGACGTGCCAAGGAAACCGCCTCGCATAACACACTGAGGTGGGGTAATAAAACGATTCGGATAAAGGCTTGGCCGTGGTGCGATGTCGCACTACGGAATACATCAGCAGATTAGATTTGTGTAAATATTATTCTCCCTATGGCAATGTGTGGAAACTTATTTTGCAGAGCCGGACACTATCTTTGTGTTCAAAATCTTCTATGAAGTACTTGGAGGAGGAACCCGCCTTGCAATGCCGAAGACAATCTGCGCGCCGGACTCGTCGTCATTGAAGCCTGGTTCAGGGGCTATTGAGGAAGTTCTGGATTAGGGGGTGTTCGGATAGGCGGACTATACCTTCAGCTGGACTCCTGGACTATGAAGATACAAGATTGAAGACTTCGTCCCGTGTCCGGAAGGGACTTTCCTTGGCGTGGAAGGCAAGCTTGGTGATATGGATATGTAGATCTCCTACCATTGTAACTGACTTTGTGTAACCCTAACCCTCTCCGGTGTCTATATAAACTGGAGGGTTTTAGTCCGTAGGACAACATTCACAACAACAATCATACCATAGGCTAGCTTCTAGGGTTTAGCCTCTCTGATCTCGTGGTAGATCTACTCTTGTACTACCCATATCATAAATATTAATAAAGCAGGACGTAGGGTTTTACCTCCATCGAGAGGGCCCGAACCTGGGTAAAACTTCGTGTCCCTTGCCTCCTATTACCATCCGGCCTAGACGCACAGTTCGGGACCCCCTACCCGAGATCCGCCGGTTTTGACACCGACACCCTCCGTGACGGAGGAGAGCATCCACTTGCCTCCCGCTCTGGACATGGCTGGAGAAGGTTGAGGTGGGGAGTGCGGACTTGGGCGCTGTGGCTCGAGTGCGCGAAAATGGATAGGCAAAGGAGGAAGAAGGCATAGGTGAAAAGGTGGATCCTTATCCCCTTATATGGGTGGACGCAACTGCGTGTCCCCACCAGCCTGGTAAAACTCGCCTATGTCCAAGCGCCGTAATCAATGGCATGGTTGGATTACCCACGCCCGTATTGATGAGAATCCCGGAATAAGGGGACACGATCTCTACTTCGACGAGACCTGCCAAGGAAACTGCCTCGCATGACACGCTGAGGTGGGACAAAAAAACGATTCGAATAAAGGCCTGGCCGTGGTGCGATGTCACACTACGGAATACGTCAATAGATTAGATTTGTGTAAATATTATTCTCTCTATGGCAATATGTGGAAACTTATTTTGCAGAGCCGGACACTATCTTTGTGTTCAAAATCTTCTATGAAGTACTTGGAGGAGGAACCTGCCTTGCAATGTCGAAGACAATCTGCGTGCCGGACTCGTCGTCATTGAAGCCTGGTTCAGGGGCTACTGAGGGAGTCCTGGATTAGGGGGTGTCCGAATGGCCGGACTATACCTTCAGCGGGACTCCTGGACTATGAAGATACAAGATTGAAGACTTCGTCCCGTGTCTGGAAGGGACTTTCCTTGGGGTGGAAGGCAAGCTTGGCGATACGGATATATAGATCTCCTACCATTGTAACTGACTTTGTGTAACCCTAACCCTCTCCGGTGTCTATATAAACCGGAGGGTTTTTAGTCCGTAAGACAACATACAGAACAACAATCATACCATAGGCTAGCTTCTAGGGTTTAGCCTCTCCGATCTCGTGGTAGATCTACTCTTGTACTACCCATATCATCAATATTAATCAAGTAGGACGTAGGGTTTTACCTCCATCATGAGGGCCCGAACCTGGGTAAAACTTCGTGTCCCTTGCCTCCTGGTACCATCCGGCCTAGACGCATAGTTCGGGACCCCCTACCCGAGATCCGTCGGTTTTGACACCGACACGGGGGCTTAGCTGCAGTCTAGTACTCGCCTAAGTTTGCAAAATCCTACCGAGTGGCGAGCAACCCTCCCACTCGGGGGCTTAGCTGCAGTCCAGTACTCGCCTAAGTTTAAAAAATCCTACTGAGGGGTGAGCAATCCTCCCACTTGGGGGCTTAGCTGCAGTCCAGTACTCGCCTAAGTTTGTAAAATCCTACCGAGTGGTGAGCAACCCTCCCACTCGGCGGCTTAGCTGCGGTGCGGTAGTTGCCTAAGTTTGTAAATTCTACCGAATGGTGAGCAATCCTCCCACTCGGAGGCTTAGCTGCGGTACAGTACTCGCCTAAGATTTAAAATCTGCCCTCATCTGCAAGGACGACGAGGTGCAGGTCGACTACAACCTTCTCCTTTGGAGCTGCGCCACAAATACAACATATGCTCCATCCCTACCCGCAAGGACGACGAGGTGCAGATCGACCACGGCCTTCTTCTCCGAACTACGCCACAAAAACAACGTGCGCTCCATCTCCATCCACAAGGACGACGAGGTGCAAGTCGACCGCAATCCTTTCCCTAGGAGCTGCACCACAAGTACAACGTATGCTCCATCCCTACCCGCAAGGGCGACGAGGTGCAGGTCGACCGCGGCCCTCTTCTCCGAGCTACGCCACAAATACAACATGCGCTCCATCCTTGTTCGCAAGGACGACGAGGCATAGGTGGACTGCAACCTTCTTCTTCGAGCTACGCCACAAATACAACATACGCTCCATCCTTGTCCGCAAGGACGACGAGGCGCAGGTTGACTGCAACCTTCTCCTTCATGCTACGCCACAGATACAACATGCGCTCTATCCTTGTCCGCAAAGACGACAAAGCGCAGTTCGATTGAAGTCTCCATTTCAAGGTTGCATCTCAAACACGAAGGTCATTCCAAATAAGGAGCAGATTCCAAAAGCAATCGCAAGCATACTCAAAAGCAGTTCGGATAAATCCTAAAGTTCCAACCGACAAATCAAAAGTATTCGAGCATCAAGCCCTAAGGAGTTTAATGGTTACAACAACCACTCGGCATTCTGAGGCAAATTTAAGACAAGTTTAAATCTCATAGTTTGTTCACTCGGCGGGAGGAGGGCTGGCGGGTTCGACGAATTCATCCAAGTCGATTCCATCTGCGATCCGAGTGGCAGCAGGGATGAAAGTCTCCATAAAGGACTGGAAGTCATGCCTTTTGGTGTTGGCGACCTTGATCGCCGCCAGCTTGACTTCACGAACTTCCTTGCAGTGGACCCTTAATAAGGACAACGCCACGTCAGCACCACACCGGGCAGAGGACTTCTTCCACTCTAGCACTTGATACGTCTCCAACGTATTTATAATTTTTGATTGCTCCATGCTATATTATCTACTGTTTTGAATGTTTATGGGCTTTATTATACACTTTTATATCATTTTTCTGGACTAACCTATTAACCCAGAGCCCAGTGCCAGTTTTTGTTTCTACCCTGTTTTAGGGTTTCAAAGAAAAGGAAAATCAAACGGAGTCCAATTGACCTGAAACTTCACGGAACTCATTTTTGGAAGGAAAGAAGCCCAGAAGACTTGGAGTGCATGTCGGGGGGGGGGGTCTGCGAGGAGGTCACGAGGCAGGGGGGGCGCGCCCACCCCCCTGGGCGCGCCCTCCACCCTCGTGAGCCCCTCATGGCCCCCCTGGCGTACTTCTTCCGCCTATATATCTCCACATACCCTAAAAACATCCATGAGCACAATAGATCGGGAGTTCCGCCGCCAGAAGCCTCCGTAGCCACCGAAAGCCAATCTAGACCCGTTCTGGCACCCTGCCGGAGGGGGAAATCCTTCTCCGGTGGCCATCTTCATCATCCCGGTGCTCTCCATGACGAGGAGGGAGTAGTTCTCCCTCGGGGCTGAGGGTATGTACCAGTAGCTATGTGTTTGATCTCTCTCTCTCTCTCTCGTGTTCTTGAGATGATACGATCTTGATGTATCGCGAGCTTTGCTATTATAGTTGGATCTTATGTTTCTCCTCCCCCTCTACTCTCTTGTAATGAATTGAGTTTCCCCTTTGGAGTTATCTTATCGGATTGAGTCTATAATATTTGAGAACACTTGATGTATGTCTTGCCATGCGTATCTGTGGTGACAATGGGATACCACATGATTCACTTGATGTATGTTTTGGTGATCAACTTGCGGGTTCCGCCCATGAACCTATGCATAGGGGTTGGCACACGTTATCGCCGTGATTCTCTGGTATAAACTTTGGGGCACTCTTTGAGGTTCTATGTGTTGGTTGAATAGATGAATCTGAGATTGTGTGACGCATATCGTATAATCATACCCACAGATACTTGAGGTGACATTGGAGTATCTAAGTGACATTAGGGTTTTGGTTGATTTGTGTCTTAAGGTGTTATTCTAGTACGAACCCTAGGGTTGTTTGTGACACTTATAGGAATAGCCCAACGGATTGATTGGAAAGAATAACTTTGAGGTGGTTTCATAACCTACCATAATCTCTTCGTTCGTTCTCCGCTATTAGTGACTTTGGAGTGACTCTTTGTTGCATGTTGAGGGATAGTTATGTGATCCAATTATGTTATTATTGTTGAGAGGACTTGCACTAGTGAAAGTATGAACCCTAGGCCTTGTTTCCTAGCATTGAAATAACGTTTACGCTCACTTTTATCATTAGTTACCTTGCTGTTTTTATAATTTCAGATTACAAATACCTTTATCTACCATCCATATACCACTTGCTTCACCATCTCTTCACCGAACTAGTGCACCTATACAATTTACCATTGTATTGGGTGTGTTGGGGAACAAGAGACTCTTTGTTATTTGGTTGCAGGGTTGCTTGAGAGAGACCATATACATCCTATGCCTCCTATGGATTGATAAACCTTAGGTCATCCACTTGAGCGAAATTTTCTACTGTCCTACAAACCTCTACACTTGGAGGCCCAACAATGTCTACAATAAGAAGGTTGTGTAGTAGACATCAAGCTCTTTTCTGGCGCCGTTGCCGGGGAGGTGAGTGCTTGAAGGTATATCTTTAGATCTTGCAATCGAGTCTTTTAGTTTCTTGTTTTATCACTAGTTTAGTCTATAAAAGAAAACTATAAAAAAATGGAATTGAGTTTGTCTCATACGCTTCACCTCTTTAATATCTTTTGTGAGTATGATGGAAAGGATAATTGTGCTCAAGTGCTAGAAGAAGAAATCTATAAAATGTTTGGCACCAAATCTTTGAATGATGAGAATGATTGCAATGTTGTTAGTATGAATTCCTTGAATATCCATGATGCTAATGATATGCAAAGCCACAAGCTTGGGGAAGCTATGTTTGATGAAGATGATATTTTTTGTCCCCCAAGTTTTGATGAGCAAATATATTATGATGAAAGCATGCCTCCTATCTATGATGATTATTGTGATGACATGTATGCTTTAATGAACAATGGTAACCATGAAACTTGTCATCTTGATCTTAATTTTCAATCCCATAATAGTTACTTTGTTGAGTTTGCTCCCACTATTATTCATGAGAAGAATTTTGCTTGTGTGGAGAGTAATAAAATTTCTATGCTTCTAGATCATGAAAAGAATGCTTTAGGTGCTGGTTATATTGTTTAATTCATTCATTATGCTACTGAAAATTATTATGAGGGAGGAACATATGCTTGTAGGAATTGCAATAATATCAACTTTCCTCTCTGTGTGCTTAAAATTTTGAAGTTATGCTTGTTTTACCTTCCTATGCAAGTTGATTCTTGTTCCCACAAGTTGTTTGCTCACAAAATCCCTATGCATAGGAAGTGGGTTAGACTTAAATGTGTTATTCATATTATTCATGATGCTCCCTTTATGTTACAATTCTTATCTTTTATGTGAGCATCATTGAAATCATCATGCCTAGCTAGGGGCGTTAAACGATAGTGCTTGTTGGGAGGAAACCCAATTTTATTTTTGTTCCTTGCTTTTTGTTCCTGTTTAGTGATAAATAAATTATCTAGCCTCTGTTTTTGTTGTGTTTTTTGTGTTTAATTAGTGTTTGTGCCAAGTAGAACCGTTGGGAAGACTTGGGGAAAGTCTTGATTGAACTTGCTGTAAAAAACAGAAACTTTAGCGCTCACGAGAACTGCTGTCATTTTTAATTGGAAAGCGATATTTAGTTAATTCTTTTTGCAGATGATTAACAGATAAATTCACCAGGTCCAGAAACTTATTTGAGAATTTTATGAGTTCCATAAGTATACGTTTGATTCAGATTACTACAGACTGTTCTGTTTTTGACAGATTCTGTTTTTCATGTGTTGTTTACTTATTTTGATGAATCTATGGCTAGTAAAATAGTTTATAAACCATAGAGAAGTTGGAATACAGTAGGTTTAACACCAATATAAATAAAGAATGAGTTCATTACAGTACCTTGAAGTGGTGATTTACTTTCTTATACTAACGGAGCTTACGAGTTTTCTGTTAAGTTTTGTGTTGTGAAGTTTTCATGTTTTGGGTAAAGATTCGATGGACTATGGAATAATGAGTGGCAAGAGCCTAAGATTGGGGATGCCCAAGTCACCCCAAGGTAATATTCAAGGAAAACCAAAAGCCTAAGCTTGGGGATGCCCCGGAAGGCATCCCCTCTTTCGTCTTCATTCATCGGTAACTTCACTTGGAGCAATATTTTTATTTGCCACATGATATGTGTTTTGCTTGGAGTGTCATTTTATTTCATTATGATTTTCTTGCTGTTTGAATAAAATACCAAGATCTGAAATTATTGAATGTGAGAGAGTCTTCACATAGTTGCAAAATTATTCGACTACTCATTGATCTTCACTTATATCTTTTGGAGTAGTTTGTCATTTGCTCTAGTGCTTCACTTATATCTTTTAGAGCACGGTGGTAGATTTGTTTTATAGAAACTATTGATCTCTCATGCTTCACTTAGATTATTTTGAGAGCCTTAAATAGCATGGTAATTTTCTTAAATAATCCTAATATGCTAGGTATACAAGAAGAATAATAAAATTCTCTTATGAGTGTGTTGAATACTATGAGAAGCTTGATACTTGATAATTGTTTTGAGATATGGAGATGGTGATATTAGAGTCATGCTAGTTGAGTAGTTGTGAATTTAAGAGATACTTGTGTTAAAGTTTGTGATTCCCGTAGCATGCACGTATAGTGAACCGTTATGTGATGAAGTCGGAGCATGATGTATTTATTGATTGTCCTCCTTATGAGTGGCGGTCGGGGACGAGCGATGGTATTTTCCTACCAATCTACCCCCCTAGGAGCATGCGCGTAGTACTTTGTTTCGATAACTAATAGATTTTTTCAATAAGTATGTGAGTTCTTTATGACTAATGTTGACTCCATGGATTATACGCACTCTCACCCTTCCACCATTGCTAGCCTCTCTAGTACCGCGCAACTTTCGCCGGTACCATAAACCCACCATATACCTTCCTCAAAACAGCCACCATACCTACCTATTATGGCATTTCCATAGCCATTCCGAGATATATTGCCATGCAACTTTCCACCGTTTCGTTTATTATGACACGCTTCATCATTGTCATATTGCTTTGCATGATCATGTAGTTGACATCGTATTTGTGGCAAAGCCACCGTTCATAATTCTTTCATACATGTCACTCATGAGTCATTGCACATCCTGGTACACCGCTGGAGGCATTCATATAGAGTCATATCTTGTCCTAAGTATCGTTGTAATTCTTGAGTCGTAAGTAAATAAAAGTGTGATGATCATCATTATTAGAGCATTGTCCCAGTGAGGAAAGGATGATGGAGACTATGATTCCCCCGCAAGTCGGGATGAGACTCCGCACGGAAAAAAAGAAAGAGAAAAGGCCCAAAAATAAAAAAAATGAGAGAAAAAGAGAGAAGGGGCAATGCTACTATCCTTTTACCACACTTGTGCTTCAAAGTAGCACCATGATCTTCATGATAGAGAGTCTCCTATATTGTCACTTTCATATACTAGTGGGAATCTTTCATTATAGAACTTGGCTTGTATATTCCAATGATGGGCTTCCTCAAAATGCCTTAGGTCTTCGTGAGCAAGAAAGTTGGATGCACACCCACTAGTTTCTTTTGTTGAGCTTTCATATACTTATAGCTCTAGTGCATCCGTTGCATGGCAATCCCTACTCACTCACATTGATATCTATTGATGGGCATCTCCATAGCCCGTTGATACGCCTAGTTGATGTGAGACTGTCTTCTCCCTTTTTGTTTTCTCCACAACCACCACTCTATTCCACCTATAGTGCTATATCCATGGCTCACGCTCATGTATTGTGTGAAGATCGAAAAAGTCTGAGAACATCAACAGTATGAAACAATTGCTTGGCTTGTAATCGGGGTTGTGCATGATTTAAATATATTGTGTGGTCAAGATAGAGCATAGCCAGACTATACGATTTTGTAGGGATAACTTTCTTTAGCCATGTTATTTTGAGAAGACATAATTTCTTTGTTAGTATGCTCGAAGTATTATTATTTTCTATGTCAATATGAACTTTTGTCTTGAATCTTTCGGATCTGAATATTCATACCACAATTAAGAAGAATTACATTAAAATTATGCCAAGTAGCACTCCGCATCAAAAATTCTGTTTTTGTCGTTTACCAACTCGAGGATGAGCAGGAGTTAAGCTTGGGGATGCTGATACGTCTCCAACATATCTATAATTTTTGATTGCTCCATGCTATATTATCTACTGTTTTGAATGTTTATGGGCTTTATTATACACTTATATATCATTTTTTGGGACTAACCTATTAACCAGAGCCCAGTGCCAGTTTCTGTTTTTACCCTGTTTTAGGGTTTCGAAGAAAAGGAAAATCAAACGGAGTCCAATTGACCTGAAACATCACGGAACTCATTTTTGGAAGGAAAGAAGCCCAGAAGACTGGAGTGCATGTCGGGGGGATCTGCGAGGAGGTCACGAGGCAGGGCGCCCCACCCCCCTGGGCGCGCCCTCCACCCTCGTGAGCCCCTCGTGGCCCTCTGACGTACTTCTTCCGCCTATATATCTCCATATACCCTAAAAACATCCGTGAGCACAATAGATTGGGAGTTCCACTGCCAGAAGCCTCTGTAGCCACCGAAAGCCAATCTAGACCCGTTATGGCACCCTGCCGGAGGGGGCTATCCTTCTCCGGTGGCCATCTTCATCATCCCGGTGCTCTCCATGACGAGGAGGGAGTAGTTCTCCCTCGGGGCTGAGGGTATGTACCAGTAGCTATGTGTTTGATCTCTCTCTCTCTCTCTCGTGTTCTTGACATGATACGATCTTGATGTATCGCTAGCTTTGCTATTATAGTTGGATCTTATGTTTCTCCTCCCCCTCTACTCTCTTGTAATGAATTGAGTTTCCCCTTTGAAGTTATCTTATCAGATTGAGTCTTTAAAGATTTGAGAACACTTGATGTATGTCTTGCCGTGCGTATCTGTGGTGACAATGGGATACCAGGTGATTCACTTGATGTATGTTTTGGTGATCAACTTGCGGGTTCCGCCCATGAAGCTATGCATAGGGGTTGGCACACGTTTTCGCCGTGATTCTCTGGTAGAAACTTTGGGGCACTCTTTGAGGTTCTATGTGTTGGTTGAATAGATGAATCTGAGATTGTGTGACGCATATCGTATAATCATACCCACGGATACTTGAGGTGACATTAGGGTTTTGGTTGATTTGTGTCTTAAGGTGTTATTCTAGTACGAACTCTAGGGCTATTTGTGACACTTATAGGAATAGCCCAACGGATTGATTGGAAAGAATAACTTTGAGGTGGTTTCGTACCCTACCATAATCTCTTCGTTCGTTCTCCGCTATTAGTGACTTTGGAGTGACTCTTTGTTGCATCTTGAGGGATAGTTATGTGATCCAATTATGTTATTATTGTTGAGAGGACTTGCACTAGTGAAAGTATGAACCCTAGGCTTTGTTTCCTAGCATTGCAATACCGTTTACGCTCACTTTTATCATTAGTTACCTTGCTCTTTTTATAATTTCAGATTACAAATACCTTTATCTACCATCCATATACCACTTGTTTCACCATCTCTTCGCCGAACTAGTGCACCTATACAATTTACCATTGTATTGGGTGTGTTGGGGACACAAGAGACTCTTTGTTATTTGGTTGCAGGGTTGCTTGAGAGAGACCATCTTCATCCTACGCCTCCTACGGATTTATAAACCTTAGGTCATCCACTTGAGCGAAATTTGCTACTGTCCTACAAACCTTTGCACTTGGAGGCCCAACAACGTCTACAAGAAGAAGGTTGTGTAGTAGACATCAGCACTCGACCAGGAATCTCATTGAGTAGAGTCATCAGAGATTCGAGGTCATTTTGAAGCGTCGCCCTTGGCCAGAGTGATGAGTCGATCCGTGAAACTGCCACCTTCAGACAAGCGAGGTAACTTGTGACGCTGGTGACACGGGATTCCAGTCGAAGCACATTCATGGCAGCCTCGTCGCCATCCGGAGAAACAATATGGTCTAAACCTGTCTCGATCCATCCAGTTTCCTCGTTAAAGTTTTGGTAGAATTCTGTAGTCAAAGAGTTATTGAGTCGACTGGACAGGATTAACTTGCAAGCAGTAAAGCAGTCGGATTAAAAGGAGTACCTTCCAGCATAAGATAGAGCTTCTTGGCAAGAGTTCTCAGATAGGCTTCCATGTCATTTCTCTTATGGACCGCGGACTCCAGCTTCTCATTCAGATCAATATTATCCTTCTTCAGACGAGTTACCTCTTGGTTGGACTCATTGAGAGAGGACTTCAGCTTGTTTACATCTCCTTCCAACACTCCGACCGAAGCCAGCTTTTGGTCTGCAAGGGCAGCCTTGTCTTGAGCTTCCTTCTGCGCAGCTGCAAGGTCCAAGTCCTTCTTCTCTAGAGCCAACTTCATTTTCTCTGCAAAAGAAGCAATCAGATCAAACAAGAGATCGAAGAAATATCTTAAAAGACGATCGACGTGAACAGTCGACAGATAGTTACCTTCCATACCAACAGCTTCATCTTGAGCTTTCTTCAACTTTTGTTGGGCCAGCTCCAAGTCGAGGTTGAGTTGCCTCTGCTTCTCCTCAAATTCGGCAAACTTAGAAATGAGAGTACAAGATTTCTGCAGAAGATAAAAGACATGTCAATTGACAAGATCAAAGATTATTTACTTCCGAGTGAATAAAACTTAAAAGTTTACTCATACCCCAGCCGACTGCCCGCAGTCGACCGCTGTCTCGGGGACTACACCCAGCGGGTGCACTTGGCATGCCCCCACTGATTCAGACCCCACTCGACCGGTCCGCCCGGGTCGAGTAAAAAAACTATTCAGACCCTGGCCGACTGCCAGCAGTCGACCGCGGTCTCGAGGACTACACCCAGTGGGTGCACTTCACGTGCCCCCACTGGTTCAGATCCCATTCGACCGGTCTGACCGGGTCGAGTCGAAGAAAAGAAAGTAAAAAGTACTCAAACCCCAGTCGACTGCCCGCAGTCGACTGCGGTCTCGGGGACTACACCCAGTGAGTGCACTTAGCATGCCCCCACCGGTTCAGATCCCACTCGCCCAGGCCGAGTGGAAGAGCGCAAATACCAAAGACAACAAAACACTTAGTGGGTGTACAGATTCGACGCAAACAATAAGAGATTGTATGAAAGAAAATATTTCAGGTAGCATATCCTAATAGAACAAGGTCAGTCGAAAGTCTACTTACCTGGACATTGGCCCGGAGAGCCGCACTGGCATCGTAAGCAGCCTGGCTGTTCTCGTGCACCGTCTTCATCCACTCCATCATCACGTTAGCCCGACGGATGGCTTCCGCAGCCACGCCCGACTGGCTTTCCAGAACATAGTAGTTGGTGAAGAAGGGGCAGACGACCCAGGTGCGGCAGCTTAGCTCCGAATCATGAGGTTGGAGGACTGAAGGAAACACCGGTACAATCGACGGTGCAGGGCGCTCACTCGACAATGGGACAACAAAAGTTACAGAGGCCCCACCTGCGTCTTCCGATTGCTGGACGGTTGGTGTTGTCACCGGCCCTTGCTAAGACGTCTTGCTAGCTATTACTTTTTTGTTCTTTATGGGCCTAGGGGCCGCATCTTCATCATCATCCGGAAGCTCGATGACGTTGGGTGGGGCTACAAATAAATCAGTCGATCCCAAGTGAATCGCCAGAACTTAATCGACCAAATAATCAAGAATAAGATCATAAAAGTTTTACCTAGGTTGGAGGTAACCACGTCTTCCATTTCCTCGTCTCGGTATTGGTAGGAAGAACTTCCGGATATAGCAGCACTGCAAATGTCAATATTCAGTCGGTTATGTTCTGTTGATCGAGTCGACCAAAATATCAGGTCAGATGATTACCCGGAGATGGTGGGGATGGTCACTTTGATTCTGGGAAAAGCCTTCAGTGGTTTGGAGGAGGTGGCCTTCAATGCTTTTGGCACAGGAGGCGGCGCACTCTTGAGCTGTTTCGATACCTTCTCAGTCGGCGCCGGGGAAGACGTCCAAGGGCGCTTCGAAGATTGCCCAGTTGGTGCGGCCGCCAGGTTAGGGGTGCTCGCCGGGTCGTGAGCATGCTTGGACCTCCTCTCTCTGCGAGGAGGCGAGTCGACCTCTTCTTCATCACTCGAGTCGTCGCTCTCCTCGTCCTCCTCTGTGTTCGAGTGCCACTCGCCACTCTCGCCCCCGCTCGCCCCTTCCTCGACATTTTGCTCCTGTACTCCATTGGGCATTGAGTACATATCAATAAGAGCCTGAAAAGACAATGAACAAAAGAAATACAGTCGACCGTCAACAAGATGTTACACAGTGAATCGAGAAGATACTTGACAATGCAGAATCATACCTGTTCTGGCTGGCGCAAATGGTCAAATGGAATCACCCTCCTAGACCCCCCGGGGATTATCTTTGTTGTCGGTGATTCCTCTCAGCCACTTCTCCACCATGTCTTCACTAACGTCCTCCGGGTGGATCCGAGTGGAGTCCTCGAGTCCCGAGTACATCCACATCGGATGGCCACAGGCTTGGAGTGGTTGGATGCGTCGATTGAGAAAGACCTCCAGCAGGTCCATACCAGTCACTCCGTCGCGGACAAGTTGGACGACCCTGTCGACCAACACCTTCACTTGCGCCTTCTCTTCCGGTATCACCCTCAAGGAGGAGGGCTTCTCCGCTCGAGCCAAGGAAAAGGGGGGAAGTCCAGTCGACTGACCCGGGGTCGGCTGGTCCTTGTTCAAGTCGACTGCTAGCCCCGGACCGAGTTCGGAAGGATCATAGCTGGGACGGTGCTCTTGTTCCTCATTTGAATTGCAAGGCCCCCACACATCTGTATCACGTGCGTCCTCTCGTCACTCGGGTTGGCATTCTTGATCGTCTGGGAGCGACATGTGAATATGTGCTTGAAGAGACCCCTGTGCGGTCGACAACCCAAGAAACTCTCGCACATGGACATGAAGGCAGCAAGGTACACGATGGTGTTTGGAGTAAAGTGGTGAAGTTGAGCCCCGAACAAGTTCAAATAACCACGAAAGAAAGGGTGGGGAGGCAAAGAAAACCCGCGATCGACATGAGTGGCGAGGAGAACGCACTCACCCTCCTGCGGCCGCGGCTCGGTCTCGTTCCCCGGGAGCCGCGCCGATTCGTGGGGGATCAGTCCCCCCTCAACGAGATCATCGATATCATCTTGGTTGATCGTCGAGCGGATCCAGTCGCCCTAGATCCAGTCTGGCGGCAGGCCGGACCTTGACGAGGATCCACCCACTACAAAACAAGACACATCCGTGACATTTTGGGCCGAACGAAATTTTTTTTTGTCATACATATGACACTTCTATGATGATAATTGTGACAAAACACGGTATCATCATAGATGTGGTGGGCTCCTACTTCTATGACAAAAAATCATGACAGAAAATGGGCTTTTCGTCCTGGGTGGGCCGGAGACGCAGCTGCATGACATTCTTTGGGCCGTCCATGACGGAAAAACCATGATAGAAGGAAGGGCGAGGAAAATTTCGGGGAGTTCCCGGTTACGGTGGGAGGTCGGGGGCTGAGCGATACATGTTTCTCTCGTACACGTACGCACGTGTGTGCGAGGCGTTGGCTCTAACTGAACCACAGCGAGGCGTTGGGCTCTAACTGAACCCGAGCGATTGCACTGCAGGCTACGCGTTACTGAACCCGAACGATCGATCGATGGCTGTTAACTAAACCCGATCGAGCAATTCCTTTGCTACTGCTGCTAACTGAAGCCGATCGATGGG
>NC_041392.1:201851239-201882404 GCF_002162155.2 Triticum dicoccoides
TGGAGGGCTGGATGAACAGTAGACGGTGGAGCGGTGCCCGTGGAGGGGTGGTTGAACAGGACCCCGTGGTGTCGAGGGCTGGATGAACAGTAGAAGGTGGAGGGGTGGTTGAACAGTAGCCGGTGGAGTAGCGCGCGGTGGAGGCTGGATGAACAGGAGCCCGTGGAGGCTGGAGGAGGTCGACGGTGGAGATGAACAATATCCCGTGGAGTCCCGTTTTGCGGTACGCCACACCCCTCCCGATGAACAGGACCCATGTTTCAACCGTAGTGCTCCAGCACAAGTCCGTTTCCTCCGTTTTGCGGTACGCCACACCCCTCCCGATCAACAGGACCCCCGTTTCGACCGTAGGAGGTCCATTTCCTCCGTTTTGCGGTACGCCAGACCCCTCCCGATGAACAGGATCCCGTTTTGAACGTGGCCGGTCGAACACAAGGCCGTTTCCTCTATTTTGCGGTACGCCAGGCCTCGTTTCCATCGCCTATTCCGTCCATGCCCTCCCGATGAACACGACCACACATTTTGTTCCGACCCAGCCGGTTGGCTCCCACGCATTTCGTTGCCTCCCCATGAACACGACGCATTCCGTTGCCTCCCCATGAACATGACGCATTCCATTGCCTCCGCATGAACACGACGCATTCCGTTGCCTCCCCATGAACACGACGACGATGTTGTTTCTCCATTCCGACCCAGCCATGTACACGAGCCCTGGACGTACGTATGCGCGAGTAGGCGTTCGAGACCCCGCCCATATGTACACATACGTGGCCGTATTTTCTTTCTTGCACCCTGGCCGCTGTACGTACGTGTATATGCTACGTGCGCGCCTCTACTACGATACGTGCGCGCCTCTACTATGACACGTGCACGCCTCTACATCGACCAGTATGTACGTACATGTTCGCGACCAGAATGACAATGCTACGTACGCTTCGACCAAGTGGGTCCCGGCAATCAGGCACTTCCTTGCCTGCGAAGATGTAGCTGGTGGGACCCAGCAGTCAGGGCGCGAATCATTTTTTTGCCCGGACGCACTTCCTTGCGTGCGAAGATGTAGCTGGTGGGTCCCAACAGTCAGGGGAAACATTTTTTCGCAAAATACAGTGGCCCGTCCGGTGGGTCCCAGCTGTCAGGTGGAGGAATCATTATTTTCCACGTAATAAGGAGGCACTTCCTTGTTGTGGCCGTGGACCCAGCTGTCATCCTCTCCATGTACAATCCACGTCTGATGGAAGTCGTTCCTTGACCACGTTGACCACGCCGTGCAGAGAGCAACAGGGAGGTGGACGACGGTGAGGCCTAGGAAGGGGACGACACGGAGGCAGGGAAGACTCGGCAGTTGTTTCCCACGCGGAGGGGAGTACGACTGTACGAGGGTATACTGGTTCGTCTACCATCGCTGGAGAATAACAACAGGTGTGGGTGAGTAGAGGGATGGCTTGGCCAGCAATGGGAGTACGGTCGGGCGGTGAGGCCTGCGCGGCAGCACAGCCGGCCGCGAGGAGGAGGGAGCAGGCAGTCCCGCCGGCGCTTGTTTGAGCGGCTGGAGCAGGAAGAGCAGAGATTGAAGAAGCCCGACGGCCGTTGGATGGACATCCAACAGTCAGTGCTTGTGCGTCAACCTTTTTTTTAGGAAAGCCTCAAATCTGTGGAAAACAGCATATAGCCCATCTGCCATTATTTCTAATGATTTACAGCTCATTTGCTAATTATTATGGTTTTTTGGATCCCATATTATTTTTGTTAGCATTACAGCCCATATTGTGGCAACGGTTAAAAAATTATACGAAATTTTGCATATTTCGGTGCGGTCCGAACTATTTTTAATCCCGAAATTTCGAATCACATTCAAACTGATTTTAAAAATAAATGTATATCAATATAAAATCAAACGAATTCTCCACGCATAAAAATTAATGTAATTTAAAATCTTGAATGAAAAAAAGATATTTGAAACTAATTGTCGGTTTGATGTGTTTTAAAAATGTACAACCCATTTCTCATTACAGATGGGCCATTTTCTTGGCCAGCCGAATGAAAGCTCTCCTCGTCTTGAAAGATTTGCATCCCAACAGGCCTAGCAAAGCGACTTACTAGGCAAATCACAAAAAAACTGGGATGTGGCCATGGACCCAGCTGTTAGCCGCTCCACGTACAGTACTCTTCCGATGGATGTCGTTCCTTGACCACGTTGACCATGCCGCGCGGAGAGCACCACGGCAGTGGACGATGGCGAGGCCTTGGAAGGGGACGACGCGGCAGTGGAAGCCCGCCCGGAGAGGACTATGAGGGTTCACTGCTTCGGCTGTGGTGTGAGGCTGGCGTCGCCGCAGGGCCTGGCCAGTGGTGGGAATAGTAGGGGCGGTGAGGCCTCTGCGGCAGCACAGCCGGCCATGGGAGGCAGGAGCATGCGGCACGACTAGCACTGCTTTGGGCAGCTGGAGCAAGAAGACCAGAGGTTGAAGAAGCACTACGGCCGTTGGATGGACATCGTACAGTAATTGGAGCTAGAATCGTTCATATTGACTAAGATGACAAAGGCCTTCGTCCCTGTCAACTTAGTAGGCCCACAAGTCAGCCTCCCAGCAAGGTGGGTCCCAGCTAGCCGAGGGAGTATTCATTTTCTATGCATAATAAGGAGGCACTTCCGGTGGGTCCAAGATGACAGCGGGGGTAATGTTTTTTCGCGAAATACGGTGGCCCGTCCGGTGGGTCCCAGCAGTGAGGGGGAAACGATTTTTTTGCAAAATACTGGTGGCCCGTCCGGTGGGTCCCTACTGTCAGGTGGAGGAATCATTATTTTCCGCGTAATAAGGAGGCACTTCCTTGCTGCCGCCATGGACCCAACTGTCAGCCTCTCCACGTACAGTCCACGTCTGATGGAAGTCGTTCCTTGACCATGTTGACCACGCCGCGCCGAGAGCACCAGGGCGGTGGATGACGATGAGGCCTAGGAAGGGGACGACGCGGAGCCGGTGAAGACACGGCAGTGGATGCCCACGCGGAGAGGAGTATGAGGGTTCACTCATTCGGCTGCGGTGTGAGGCTGCTGTTACTGCAGGGCCTGGCCAGCGGTGGGAATAGTAGGGGGCGGTGAGGCCTCCACGGCAGCACAGCCAACCACGGGAGGCAAGAGCAGGCGGCACGACCGGTGCTGCTTTGGGCGGCTGGAGCAAGAAGACCAGAGGTTGAAGAAGCACTACGGCCGTTGGATGGACATCGTACGGTCACTGCAGCTAGAATCGTTTATATTGACTAAGTTGACAAAGCCCTTGGTACGTCAACTTAGTAGGCCCACAGGTCAGCTTTCAAAACGGTGCGCCCCAGATGTCAGGGGGAGGAATCATTTTTTGGGCGGGTGAAGCTAGAATAACCGAGATTGAAGAAGAAGCACGGCATCCATTGGATGGACATCCAACGGCCACTGTTGCTAGAACCGTGTGTTGACTATAAGTTGACAAAGCCTTGCATACGCGTCAACTCTGCTTTTTAGGGGACGCGTCAACTTAGTAAGGCCAGAAGTGTGTTGCAGAGAACTTATAGCCCATTTGAGATTTGTAAGAATGTGTAGCCCATTTTTGAATTCTAATGGAATTTACTACGGCCCATTTACAGTTTGTTAAAAGTATAGCCCATTTCAACCAACCGTTCAAAACAGAATTCAATAAAATTTCCCACATTTTGATGGGATCCGAAATATTTTTATCCCAAAATTTCTAGTCAGATTAAATACAATTTCAATATAAATTTATATTACGTAAAAATCCAACGAAACATTGCACTCACAACAATTAATGAAATAAAAAATTTCAATATCCAAAAATAATATTTTATAAAGTAATCACGTGTTTGGTGCATTTTTTTGATAGTTACTGCCCAGTTTTTATAATTACATCCCATTTATTATTTCTTAAAGCCCATTTTCTTGTTAAGCGTAATGCATCCCTCCTAGGAAATATTTGCAGCCCAGCGGGGCAGAGAATAACAACTTGACCTTGCCTGGGTATTCCTAAAAAAAGTATAGCTGGGCTAGCCATTTTCAGCTTGAAAAAAATTAACATCTGGGGTGGATATCTAGCCTGGGCTAGACGGGCCACAGCCCGCCCAGTTAATACCTGCAGCGATGTTTTCGTTGTTGTTCAGAGGAGAAAAATTAATATCTGGGCTAAACATCAAAAAATGCTGCAGTGCTCACACCTAAAAAACACAAATACTGCTCGAGCTGCTTGGTCCCAGCTGTCGGCCGCTTCTTGTGCAATTCTCTCGTTTATTGACTACTACATAGGTTGACAATGGTGTGGGACTGTGATGTCAGGAAACCAGGGGGAAGCAAAATAAATTACTCCAGCGAGCGCTTCCACCTTTGCCTCGTTGTCTCCGTGGAAACCCCTTTCCTCCCTTTTTTTTGCTCGGGCAAGGACCAATGCATGCAGCACGTCCATGCGGTTATTAGGCAAGAAATAAAAGCGCTTTGCATGCTATGAATAAAGATGGCCTGCATGGGTAGCTAATAAGGCATCCTCTTAACTGCTGTGATTAAATGTTGTGTTTAGAAGAGAGAAATATTCTTCTTTTCCACCAATCTGTGTGCACCTAGGTCGTGATGCACCTTCTAATACGACTTATTCACCTAGACGGAGGGAGTACAGTTTTATACATATATATATAATAAGGAGGCACTTGTGTACGTGAGGCTATGGACCTGGTGGGTCCCCATTGTCATCCTCTCCAAGTAAAGTCATATCCTCGCCTGCGCGCGCTTTCTACCCGAAACAGTCAGCGCCGCCCGCCTTGCTTCTCGGTGCAGGCGATTGCTCCGCCTTCAAACGACACAAGTGCCGTCCGTCCGTCCATCTGCCATCCACATTAATGATACGCGGTTTCCGAGGCGGCTACTCCGGCGCCACACGTCCGTCCCTCCACCCGCCTACCATTGCTATATAAACTGCTGCGGCGGCCATAGCCGCAGTCATCCGCATTTGTTCGCTTTCTCCTATCCACACCACTACTGCCTACCATGGCTTCCTCACGCTCCAGCACTCTTCGTGACGGGCGGACGATGGTCCACAAGGAGATGGCAGCCATTGCTGCCGACCGGCTGGCCGGCAGGCAGCTGGAGGATGACGACGTCCCAATGGAGAACATGGTAGTCGATGATCCGGCACCAACCCCCTCCTCCGTGCCATCCTCGCCGGTGCATTGCACCATGACCATCGGCGAGGCCCGTGCCCAATATATGGACAGTGTGAGGCAGATGCGTCAGGAGCAGTTTCGGGAGGCGCAGGCCGATGCCACCTACAACCACCATGTCCTCCAGGAGCACCTGCAGGCGGAGGAGCAAATCGCCGCGGAGCGAGCGGAGCAGGAGGCGCTGCTCGACTCGTACCGCTCCGCCCACAAGGGCCTCCTCGAGCGCTGGCGGTACCGCATGCAGGTGGCGGACGCTGCGACCGCCTACAAAGAGGCTAGCAAAGAGGGCGATGAAGCGGGCGAGGCGCTGTTTGGCGAGACCGAGGACGAGGCAGAGGACAATGCCGGCTCCGACGAGTCCCCGCTCCGCTGGCGTCGAAGAGGCCCTGCTCCGCCGAGGCCCCGCGGCACCAACAACGAGGCAGAGGACACCGCCGGCTCCGACGAGGCCCCGCCCCGCCAACAACGAGGCAGAGGACATAGCCGGCTCAGCCAAGGCCCCACCCTGCCGGCAACATGGGGGAGGATTTCCACCGCTCCGCTGAGGCGCCGCCCGCCGGCAACAAGACAGAGGACATCGCCGGCTCCGCCGAGGCCCCGCCCCGCTGCCAACGAGGCCGCGCCACACAGAAAACGAGGAAGAGTAGAACACGGTAGGTCGCTGCCACTTGGGTCCAAGTAAGGCCACCGCTACTACCCTCCTGTTGACGCCAAGCTAGGCGGGTTGACCATTAACGACCGGTTAGCTTCTTGGCGGCGACGTGGAGTCGGGGAGTTCTGCTGGAGAATAACGCTACTTCTACTTAACTGCTGGTGCAGTTGGCCGACTGACACATGGGCCCTACAGGCCACATGTCAGTTACGCAACTGCACCTGTTGTTAAGTCACTGAAGCTTCTGTTCGGCTCAGCGGGACATAGGTGGGTAGCTTCGGTTAATTAATTATACCTCCAGCGCACCCCTTTTTAGTTGAAGAATGTATGAAATGTAATGAAATCTGGCATGTTTATATGAAATCCGACCGTGTATGTGTCGGATTTCGGGTTCTGGCAGACCCTTAAGGTTCGAACACTGGGGTGTGCGCGGAGATCTCTCCCCTACCGACCTGCGTCCAATCTCCTCGCGTGATCTAAACTGGAAACAATGAATAACACAAGGGACACAAGGTTTATACTGGTTCGGGCCACCGTCGTGGTGTAATACCCTACTCCAGTGTGTGGTGTGGTGGATTGCCTCAGGGGCTGATGATGATTAGTACAAGGGAAGAACAGCCTCGCGAGAGGTGTTCTTGAGCTGGTGCGATGAACTGCTTGGGCGAGTTCAGTCGTCTCTCTCTCTCTCTCTGCTAGGGTTCTACCAGATCTCTAGTCGTCCCCTACTCTATGGAAGCTAGCTCCACTTATAGAGGCCCTGGGCCTCTCCCCAAATAACAAGCTGGAAGGGCGCCAACAATTGGCCATTTTGAAGGGGAACATCTAGTACAAGTTACCCTGACATAAGGTGGTCTTCGGCTGCCAAAAGTACTAGTGATGACGGTGTCTTGGGCTCCATGGTGACCTCCGTCCTGCCGCTCTGCTGGTCTTGGTCTCGTTGCACTGGAATGGTAACCTTTGTCCGATGCCTTGGCCTGTGCTTGCCCCCTTTGCACCAAAGGGGAAACAAGGACACCGCGCAGGCCGGCGCCCGCCTGGTCTCGATCGTCATGGCTTGCGTCACGGGTTCCTCGCGAGGTATCCCCGCCTTGATCTCTCCGCCTCCTCGCGAGATTGCCTGATGAGGCTGCCTCTGAGGAAGCTTCCGGTCATCCGCCCCGCGAGGTTCGGCCCCTCGCGAGGGTCTTGAGCTTGAGCTGATGAAGATGGGCTGCGCTGGGCCCCCACTTGAGCCACGCTGCAGGCCGCAGGCAGGCAAGTCTGGGGACCCCCGTTCCCAGAACGTCGACAGTAGCCCCCGGGCCCAAGGCGCGCCCGGGCTTGGCCTAGCAGGGAAGCAAAGGGGCAAGCGCGAAGCGCCGCGGGCCCCAACAGCCTACGGCCTCGGGCGCCGCGTGGCGATTGACTGGACGTGGGCGTCTGCGCTTCCCCACGACGCCTTGTTACGCGCCCGGATAAGCAGACCCATAGTTGCACACAGTTGTTCCTCTTTTCCGCTGCTCGCCCGCCTCCTACCTTTCGTTCTTCTTTGAGCTCCAGCCTCCGCCGCCAATCCGGCTCGAGTTCTTCCTCCTCTTCACCATCATGGCACCGACGAAGAAAGGAAGGGGAAAGAAGCCCGCGCCTTCGCCCCGCACACCTCCAGCGGCGACCCCTGCCGTCGCTCGGACGATCATACTCAATCCAGAAGCTTTTGACAAGGTTCGCTCTGCCCTTGCAACTATCTTCAACGAGTGCGGCAGGACCACGGCCTGGCCTACGTTCCATGCCTCCCTTGATAGGATCATCACGGAGGTCCGATTCTTCGCCGATGCCCTATGGGCGGGTCTGGTTCCCCCATTCTCCTCCTTCTTCAACGCGGTGCTCTCCCATTATCAGATCCGTATGATGCACCTCGGGCCGGAGTCCATTACCCTTCTGGTTGTCTTTGCTTTTGTTTGCGAGGCGATGATAGGCATTCCTCCCTCTATTGCCCTGCTGCGCCACTTCTTTTCCTTGCGCCTGAGCGACCCCACTCAGTGCTCAGGGTGCGTGAGCTTCTTCGCCGTGCCAGAGATGGCTGCTTCAGGGATCGACTTCGGCCTTCCTCCTTCTGAGGCCGGGTTCAGAGAGCGGTGGATGTACGTGGATGTTGGAGTGCCCAACGCTCTGCTCCCGCACCCGACCTCTCCTGCTGTTCCTCACGCGGGTTGGGACCATGAGGTGCTCGCGAGCCCCCGGCTCGCCTTTGTCTGGCGCCGCTTCCAAAGTTTGAGGGTGCTCAATGTGACTGCGCTCAAGGTGGTGAAGGAGTTCCTCCAATGTCACATTGCTCCTCTTCAGCGCCACTCTCACCGGATGTGGGACTTTGCGGGGCATAGAGACCGCATCCGGCTTCAGGAGGAGGACTTGGCGCCTGAAGTGCTGCGGACGGTGCTCAGGTTCTTGACCGGTGATCCTTCCCCAGGTAGCCTTCGGAGTAATGGTGTCCTCTTGTATCTTTGCTCCGGCAGGGCCGATTTTGTGAAGCAGATGCCCGGCTTCGACGAGTGGGGACTGCGCCCGGCTGGCTTCACGGGGCCCCGCGGGAACCCAACCGCTGTGGTTGCTTCTCCCGCCGCCCGTAGCAGTCCTTCCTCGGGCGACAGGGCGGGGAGACGAGAACCGACGAGAGTTGAGGCACCCGATGTCAAGGTGCCGATGCTGCGAGAAGCCTCGAAGGCGGCGCCTCCCGAGGCCCGCCCTGGAGCGATGGCAGGTGCGGAGTTGCGGCCTATGGTTCCTGAGGCTGGGGCTCCCGAGCCCCCAGTCGTTCCTCGCGAGGCGACGCCTGACGGCGCCCCCCCAGGCTGACTCCTCCAGCGCTGATCATCTTGATGCTTCTTCCGCACCCGGGGCTGACCCCTGCGCCGGGCGCTTAGCTCGGTTCCACGTAGACTTCGAGGCCTTCCGCAAGAGGAAGGAGGCCTTGGGTGGCGACGACTGCCCATGCCGTTTGTTGAAGCGCAGGAAGTACCTTGCCATGGACGCGTAAGTCTTCTTCTTTCCTTGCTCGTTTACTTTGCTATCCCTGCAACTGATTGTGGCCCTTTCAGGCCCTGCCCTGCGGAACCCGCTGAGGCAGTCCGGGGGCCATCCCCCCAAGCTTCGCCTTCTCTGTTGGCCCTGGGGTCACCGAGCTTGAGCGGTACCCCTGCTGCCAGACAAGTCGGTGGAGTGGTCCGTTCCATAGGGCACCTCGAGCCTGCGTGCCTGCTGTCCTTTCTTCATGAGTCCTTCTGGGGCACATCTGGCTTGCCCTGCGTTCCTCCTCTGATCATAGATGGTGAAGGGATGAAGTCTGTCTTTGGATCCTCCTCCGTGGGTGGACCGATGCCAGGCCGGATTCCTGGAGAGGTCCGTTCGGCGATGGCTAGGGCGCCAACCCCCAGCTCCGCGCCGGGAGGGGGCTTGCCGCCTCGGGGCCCTCCGCATGCTCCGGTGGAAGAGGGTGATGCGTATGACATGCTCAGGCACGTCCAGGAGCAACGCGCCCTTCGCGAAGAGTTCCTCCGGAGGGCGGCGGATGCGGTGAGCCGGATCGGGGCAGAGCTTGCTAACGAAGATGCGCGCCTCGAGGCCGAAGGCTTGCACCTTGCTGAGGAGAGGCGCGAACTAAAGGTAGCCATCGCCCTCGCGTGTCACCAGTGTGATCTCGAAAACGCGAAGGCTGAAGTGTCGCTGGCAGCTTCGCGGGAAGCCTACTCCCAGGCCGTTGAGGAGGATCGGGAGGCAGACCGACGGTGCAAGGATGCGGAGGAGCGCGCACGGGAGCTCCAAGCCTGGAGCAACTCCCTGGATCAGCAAGTGGAGCTGCGCCAGGTGGCCCTCGAGTCGATGGGGGTGGCTTCTGTTGACCGGGCAGAGCTCCTGAAGCGCGAGGAGGCGCTGACGCTGGAGGCCGCCGAGCGTAGCCTTGACCTTGAACGGTTGGAGAGGAGGGAGCGCCTGGTGGCCCGGGCGGCGGATGACGTTGCCGCGGGCGAAGCCTGGGCCCAGGAAGAAGTCGATCGCCGCGTGGCGGAAGCTCGCTCGGCCTTCGAGCGCGAATACGAGACAAGGTTGGGGCTGATCAAGGCCGAGGCTGAGGGCAGGACCGCAGCCCTTAGGGCCAAACTGACCGAAGCGACGCGGCGTGCGGACTCCTCCGCAGCTGCCCTCAGCGCGGCGGAGCGGAGCTATCCTCTTCCCGGGCCGAGCAACTTCTTCTCCAACAGAGGGTCAATGACGCCGAGGCCGTTGCGCAGCAGAATGAGGACGAGATCCGTCGGCGGCAGGTTCTGGAGCATGTGCATGCACCCATGCTTCAAACGCTCAGAGAGAGGGCCAACATAGCTTTGGGCTATATCTGCGAGGCTGCCGCCAAGCAGCCGCACGAGGTCAACTACGCCGGCAACCTCCAATTCTTCACCGATGTGGTGACACTTCTGGAGAGCCAATCTAAGAGGTCCCGTTGGCTTGTCGAAGAGCGGAGCCGAGCCTTTCTCGGGCTTACCTTCTCCCGCGTCTTCAGCCATCTGCAGGACAGCGACCCCCACTTCGACTTCGACGCTACCATCGCACTCGTGCCCATTTCCATCCAGGGCGACCTGTCGCGGTGGGTGGAGGACAACGTGGACGCCCTCGTCAGGGCCTTTGCGTCTGATGACGACGGCGTGGTCATGGGCGCCAATGAAGGCAGCGTTGTGGACGATCCTGGCGCTGATGGAGGTGCTGGGGGCGGCGGCGGCAATGTTAACAACGCCAGTGATGCCTCCGAGGATGCCCAAGAAGACGCGGTGAGTGATATGTCTGACTGACTGCATGTCACTGCTATTTAACCTGCACGAAGAAGGTTTGGGCTTGGCCCTGAAGGATGTGAGAGCATGTTGGGAGGGGAAGCCCCTCATGTAAAGGTTTTGCAATTAGTACCCTGGTAAACATAATGTTGCGTGTGAACTTAGCCGCTGGCCCGGCAATGGGTCAGCTGACTTGCGTACCTTCCGACCCCGATGAGTCTCGAGCGGGCCTACGGGGGCCGCTGCACCTCGGGTGTCTTCTGATTAACTTGTAGATTCCGCGATGAAAACCTCCGAAAAGGGTGCGGTAATAGCGGTCCTGGTTGTAAACGTGCCTAGCCCGGCCTGGCCCGCGAGGGGCTCGCGAGGGGGGGCAGCCAATGTTAACTTTGGACGCAAAGCGAAAACCAGAACGCGAGAGATTGCTCGAACGAGACTAAACACCCCTTCCCCCAAACACACACAAGCATCGAGCTCAAATCCAACTTCAATCCAAATCAAAGAACTTGTCAACCAGGAAAGGCAAAAGCAAAAGGCCGCGTCCGGCACCTAGTCTAGTCTTCGACGTTGTCGGATTTCGGGTTCCGGCAGACCCTTAAGGTTCGAACTCTAGGGTGCGTGCGAAGATTACGTCTTCTACCTCTCCGTATCGCAAGGATCTAGACTACTGAAAGAACTGCAGAAGAGACACAAGGTTTATACTGGTCCGGGCCACCGTTGTGGAGTAATACCCTACTCCAGTGTGTGGTGGGTGGATTGCCTCTTGGGGCTGATGATGATGAACAATACAAGGGAGAACAGCCTCGCGAGGGTCTGCTCTTGGCTGGGGCGATGAACTGCTGGGAGGAGTTCAGTCACCTTTCTCTCTCTCTCTATGCTTCCAACCTCTCTATCGAGCCTCCCCTTCCTTTTTTCCAACCCCTTGCTTTGTGGGCGGCTGGTCCTATTTATAGAGGCCCTGGTCCTCTTCCCAAATATTGAGCGGGAAGGGAGCCAACAATGGCGGGCTAATTTGAAGGGGGACAGCAAGTGTCAGCTATCCTGACAAAAGTAGTCTTCGCCTGTGCAAAGCTCTGGTGATGACGCCATCTTGGGCTCCACGGTGACCTCCGTCTCGTAGTCCTCCTGGTCTTGGTCTTGTTGCACTGAAATGGCAACCTTTGCCTGATGCCTCGGTACTCCGCGGCTGCGCTTGCTCCCTTTGCACCAAAGAGGAAAGGAGGACGCTGCGTGGGCTGGCACCCGCCTGGCGCCCTGAGTCGTCATGGCTTGCGTCATGGGCACCTCGCGAGGTACCCCGCCTTGATTTCTCCGCCTCCTCGTGAGCCAGCCTGATGAGGCCGCGCCTGAGGAAGCTCCACGTCGTCCGCCCCGCGAGGCTTGGCCCATCGCAAGGGTCTTGAGTCTTGTGTTGGTGAAGATGGGCCGTGCCGGGCCCTCTTTGAGCCACGCCGCAGGCCACAGGCAGGCAAGTCTGGGGACCCCCGTTCCCAGAACGCCGACAGTAGCCCCCGGCCCCAAGGCGCGTTTGGACTTGGCCGTGCTGAGAGGCGAAAGGGCAAGGGCGAAGCGCCGCGGGCCCTAACAGCCTGCAGCCTTGGGCGCCGCGTGGCGGTTGATTGGACGTGGGCATCTCCACTTCCCAATGGCGCCTCGGCAACTGCACGGATTGGACAAGTCCCTGCATGCAAAGCGGGTCATAATTACCTGCGATCGTGGGGGCCGTTGGTTGGCCATCGCCAGCCATAAGTACGGGCCGGCGCGCGCCCTTTCAGTTCATCCCCCCTTGCTTCTCCTTTTTCTTCATGGCCCCGTCGAGGAGGTTCCCGGCCGCCGAGAAGGAGAAAGCTTACCGGGTTGAGCCCGCCTCTCCCCCACCCAAGCGTGGCCGAGGGCACCCTCGCAAGCATCCTATGGCCACCATGGTGGCTCCCCGCGGCCGTGGAGGCGATCTTCGGCACGGCGACGGGCGGATTGCTGCGGCCGGGGGTGCGCTCCGGCTGCGCGTCCCCCAGGCCACACGTTCGTGTTGCTGAAGCGTTGCCGGAGTTCGTCGTGTGGTCGGCGGAGCCGACTAACACCCGGCTCCCGCTTCCTCGCTTCCTCCTCGGCGAGCTCCCGGCCAGCGCCCCGGGCGGCCTCTGGCTCCAGGCCGACGGCTGCTGCAGCCGGGCCTCATGGGTCTCCCTGGATGTCTCCGCGGCCGGGAGCGTGTCCCTGGCCCGAGGTTGGCAGACGTTTGCCCGTGCGCGTGGCCTGAGCCGTCGGTGCACCCTACACTTCAAGTTAGACGGCGACGCCACCCTCTACGTCAGGGTGTTCGAGGAAGATGGTTGCCGCGCAGGGTGTTGCCCCGAGGGTGACGACCGCGGCTGGGAACCCAGCTCCGACGATGATGGAGGGAGCAGCGCTCGCGCGGCTGGCGGCATTCGGGGTTCCTCAAGCTTCTCCGGTTCTTCTTTAGGCGGCGACTCCTCTAGCGGTTGAAGTGATCAGCCTCCACGCCGTCGTGTCTGCTTGGGGGGTGGCAACGTGTCCGCACGCCCCCGCGCCCTGGTGAAGCATGAGAGGGAGTCCGCCTGAGCTCCAGAGGTAGCTCGGGCCTTCCCCGCGGGCCGGTGTGAGGCAAGCCGCGCCGGATTTGTTCTTCCTTTTCCCTTTTTCCTGCGTAACAAAAACAATAGTGCGGAGCCTCGCGGGGGCGTGTTTGGGTTATCGCTGTTAATCATCGTTTTGCTTTCGTTGCCGTTCCTTCCGGCTATGTGCCCGAGCGTGGATAGTTCCCGACCCCGGCCGTGAGGGGGGCGACCGACCCAGGCCCTTTGTTTGTGTCGCGGTGCTGGAGGGGTGCTCCTGTAAGGGGCCCAGGTCGCGAACTCTTTGAATGAATAGGATAGGAACGCTCGCGAGGGCGCTCAACTGCCCCCCCCCTTCGCGAGGCCTTGCGCAAAAGAAATCGAGGCAGGAGAGTGAAAAGCCAAAGAATCGCGAGCCAAAGATGGCAACAACTTCAATAGAACTTCAAATGCAAACAAACAAGCCAACTGCGGAAAGCAAATGAAAAAGCCGCGTCCGGCACCTAATCTAGTCTTTGATGTCTTCTCACCAGCGCGGAGCTAAGTGCTGCCACTGGGCGGGGGAGGGAGCCCCAGGGCCTGAGGCCGGCGCTCCTGAGACTTCGGGGCGTGTACAGCCCCACTCATTATTATGTGAGAGTGTCACGGGCGGCGAGCTTCACAGGCATTGGCCTTCTTCACAGGCTCCGGGCCTTTCTTCTTAGGGGAAATGAGCTTCACAGGCATTCGCCTTCTTCACAGCCTCCGGGCCTTTCTTCTTAGGGAAACGAGCTTCACAGGCATTCGCCTTCTTCATAGGCTCCGGGCCTTTTCCAAAAAGGATGATCTTCACAGGCGTTCGCCTTCTTCATAGGCTCTGGGCCTTTTCCAAAGAGGATGATCTTCACAGGCGTTCGCCTTCTTCACAGGCTCTGGGCCTTTTCCAAAGAGGATGATCTTCACAGGCGTTCGCCTTCTTCACAGGCTCTGGGCCTTTTCCAAAATGCGATAGCTTCACAGGCACTCGCCTTGCTTCACAGGATCTGGGCCTTTTCAAGGGTAGAACCTCCGGAGGTGCTGGATGTTCCATGCATTTTGGACTGGCACTCCCTTCTGAGTCTCCAAGCGCGCGGAGCTGGGCCTGGAAACATGAACAACCTTGAACGGGCCCTCCCACATGGGAGAGAGCTTGTGCAGTCCCTCCCTCGAGAGAACCCGCCTGAGCACGAGGTCTCCTACCTAGAGAGTCTTGTGATGGATGTTGCGGCAGTGATATCGCCGCAGCGCTTGCTGGTACCTCGCCGCTCGTAGCGCGGCTTCTCGGCGACGTTCCTCCCCCAGCACGAGGTCCATCCCCCACATGGCGTCCTGCTGCGCCTCGTCGAACGCCAGGACCCGCGTGGAGCGACGTCTGACCTCGTGAGGGAGGACCGCTTCCACTCCGTAGACCAGGAAGAACGGGGTCTCTCTAGTCGGTTTGGTCGCGGTGGTGCGGATGGACCATAGCACGGACTGAAGCTCGTCGTACCAACCTCTGCCACAGGCCTCCAGCTTCTTCTTGAACGTCCTGGTCTTGAGGCCCCTCAGGACCTCCGCGTTGGCTCGCTCGGCCTGGCCGTTGCTTCAGGGGTGCGCCATTGAGGCGTAGCATATCTGCATTCCAAGGTTAGCACAGTATGTTTTGAAGAGGTTACTGGTGAACTGCGAACCATTGTCCGTGATGATGCGATTCGGCACCCCGAACCGGCTCACGATGCCCTTGATGAACTTGATCGCGGAACCCGCAGGAATGGTGTGGACAGCCTCTACTTTAGCCCACTTGGTGAATTTATCCACGGTGACGTAGAGGTAGCGGTAGCCCCCTGGCGCCCGAGGAAACGGGCCCAAGATGTCCAGCCCCCAGACTGCGAATGGCCATGAAAGGGGGATAGTCTGCAAGCCTCCTGCTGGTTGGTGGATCTGCTTGGCGTGGAACTGGCAGGCTTCACAAGCTTTCACTAGTTCCACGGCGTCGTTGAGCGCGGTGGGCCAATAAAACCCACTGCGGAACGCCTTGCCGACGAGGGTCCGTGATGATGAATGATGTCCGCAGTCCCCGCCGTGTATATCTTCCAGTAGTTCCTTCCCTTGCTTCCTGGAGATGCAGCGCAGGGATACATCATTTGGTCGCTTCCGGTAGAGCTCTCCGTCTTTGATGCAGTATGCCGTGGCCTGGCGTGCCACTCGCTCCGCTTCCTCCTCCTTCTCCGGCAAGGTCCCTTGCGTTAAGTAGCTCCGGAGCTCCATGATCCAACATCCCTCCTGAGGCTCCATCATCAGGAGCAGGCGCGCCCCTGAGGCCGGACCACAGGTCGGAGCTCCCGAGACAGGTGGTTGGGGGAGCTCCTCCCAGGGCTGAGCCGTGTTTGATAACGACGGCAGAGCTGAGGGCTTGAAGAGCCGCTCTTCAAAAACGCCAGGCTCCTGGGGTAACCATCTGGACACACATTTGGCAATGTCGTCGGCCTCCTGATTGGTGCCACGGGGCACATGCTGCAACTCCAACCCCTAGAATTGCTTCTCCATCCTGCGGACTTCCGCAAGATAGGCTTCCATGTGCTCATCCTTCGGCTCGTACACCTTGTTGGAGAAATTGACAAGGAGGTGCGAATCGCCCTTGATGGTGAGGCATTTCACTCCCAGGGCGGCCGCGGCCTTCAAGCCCGCTATTAAACTTTCATACTCCACTATGTTGTTGGAGACCTTTTCGCCTTGCTGGAAGCAAAGTTGCACGGCGTAATAGAGCTTGTCCTGTGTGGGCGATATAAGCACCGCCCCAGCTCCAGCGCCATGCCTGGAGAACGCCCCATCGAAGTACATGACCCAGCCTTCTGGAGCCTCGCTTCCTGGGGATAGGGAGCGATCCTCATCGGCCTTGAGGCCTGGCGCCTCCGTCCACTCTGCCACAAAATCCGCCAACGCTGCCCCCTTGATGACCCTGGTCGTGCTGAATTCGAGCTGAAACACTTGCAGTTCTATGTTCCACTCAGCGACCCTTCTAGCTGAATTAGGGCTCCTAAGCACTCTCTCCAGGGGGTATGATGAGACGACCTTGATGGGGTGACCCTGAAAATAGTGCCGGAGCTTGCGCGAAGCCACCAGTAGCGCGAAGAGGAGTTTCTAAGGCATGGGGTACCGTGCTCTTGCATCCCGCAGCACTGTGCTGACGAAGTACACTGGGTGCTCAACGAGGCGGAGTGCGTCAGTGCTGGTGGCTCCTTCCGGTCACGCGCCCCATGAGCTTCTGCATTTCTCTGAGAGTCTTTGGCGGGCTCATGTCTTCCACCGCCTTGACCTTCTCTGGGTTAGCCTCGATGCCTCGGTGGGACACGAGGAAACCCAAGAGCTTGCCCGAGGGGACTCCGAACACACACTTCTCTGGGTTGAGCCGTAGGTTCACTGCGTTGAGGCTCGCGAAGGTTTCCTCCAAGTCCTGTATCAAGGTCCCGGCCTCCCGAGACTTTACCACAATGTCATCGACGTAAGCTTCAACATTCTTCCCGAGCTGCAGGCCCAAGGTGATGTGCATCAGCCGCTGAAAGGTCACCCCTGCGTTACGCAGCCCGAATGGCATGCACATGTAGCAGTATACCCCACATGGGGTTAGGAAGGCTGTCTTCTCGACGTCTTCCACTGCCATCTTGATCTGGTGATACCCGGAGAAGGCATCCAGGAAGCATAACAGGTCGCATTCCGCAGTGGAATCGACGATCTGGTCGATCCGGGGGAGCGGGAACGGATCTTGTGGGCATGCTTTGTTGAGGTTGGTGAAGTCGACACACATACGCTCCTTCCCTCCCTTCTTTGGCACAACGACAGGGTTGGCCAACCAATTTGGGTATCGGACCTCGCGGATGACCCCAGCGGCTTCTAATTTGTGGGTCTCTTGGACGAAGAAGGCCTGCTTTTCTGTGGACTGCCGCCTGGCCTTCTGCTTCACAGGGCGCACGTTGGGGCACACGTTGAGGTGATGCTCGATTACACTCCTGGGGATCCCTGCCAACTGGTCCGGCTCCCAAGCGAATACCTTCTTGTTTGCACGCAGGAACCCGACCAGGGCCTCCTCCTGCTTGGGTTTGAGGTGGGCGCCTATGGTGAAAGTGGCGTCGGTGGATCCGTCCTCATCGACGGGTATCTGCTTGGTTTCTGCCTTGTCTTGGGTGAACAACTGCTTCTTCTTGGCGGGTGCAACCCCCTTGTGCCCAGGGGTCTCCAAGTCGGCGGGCTGTGCCGACGCCGCCGTCTTGAAGGCGAGCTTGAGCGCCCGCAGCGCGTCCCCAGTGTCTCCGTGCACAGTGAGGACACCGCTGCTCCCGGGCATCTTCATGAGGTTGTACGCCGGGTGCGTCGCGGCCATGAATTGGGCCAGCGCTGGGTAGCCGAGGATGGCGTTGTAGGGGAGGCCTATGGGGGCGATGTCGAAGTCAACCAGCTCCGTGCGGAAGTTGTGTAGGTGCCGAAGGTCACTGGGAGCCGGATCTGCCCCAAGAAACTGGACAACTTTCCCCCAACGCCCGAGAAGGGCTGACTGGGTTGCAGCCGTTCCAGGGGTATGCGGAGGAGGTTGAAGGCCTCGACCGAGAGCATGCTGAGGCCCGCGCCGCCGTCAACGAGGGTTCTGGTGACGGCCACCTGGCAGATGGTGGGGGTGCACAGCATGGGGAGCGCGCCCGAGCAGGCCGAGTTGGAGGGGTGGTCCTCCGAGCTGAAGGTCAGGCCGGTCTCGGGCGCCGCCCGATCCAGGGGACCCCCTGCCGCATGGAAGTGGCGCTGACCCGGCGGATGAACGACTTGACGTGGTGAATTGTGGGCGGCGCCTGCGAGCCGCCCAGGAGGGCCGCGACGACCGGGGGTGTTGGTGTAGCGCGATGGGATGGCGCAGGAGAGCCCCCTGCGGCGCGGACGACCTCGGGGGCGGCCCGGCGCTCCGCGCGGGCTCGTCGAGCGTCAGACATGAGTGTGATGGTCGGAGGAGAACAGAGCGGTGGAAGACAAATTCCGGCGCACCCCTACCTGGCGCGTCAAATGTCGGATTTCGGGTTCCGGCAGACCCTTAAGGTTCGAACTCTTCTACCTCTCCGTCTCGCAAGGATCTAGACTACTGAAAGAACTGCATAAGAGACACAAGGTTTATACTGGTTCGGGCCACCGTTGTGGTGTAATACCCTACTCCAGTGTGTGATGGGTGGATTGCCTCTTGGGGCTGATGATGATGAATAATACAAGGGAGAACAGCCTCGCGAGGGTCTGCTCTTGGCTAGGGCGATGAACTGCTGGGAGGAGTTCAGTCACCTTTCTCTCTCTCTCTCTATGCTTCCAACCTCTTTATCGAGCCTCCCCTTCCTTTTTTCCAATCCCTTGCTCTGTGGGCGGCTGGTCCTATTTATAGAGGCCCTGGTCCTCTTCCCAAATATTGAGCGGGAAGGGAGCCAACAATGGCGGGCTAATTTGGAGGGGGACAGCAAGTGTCAGCTATCCTGACAAAAGTAGTCTTCGCCTGCGCAAAGCTCTGGTGATGACGCCGTCTTGGGCTCCATGATGACCTCCGTCTCGTAGTCCTCCTAGTCTTGGTCTTGTTGCACCGAAATGGAAACCTTTGCCTGATGCCTCGGTACTCCGCGGCTGCGCTTGCTCCCTTTGCACCAAAGAGGAAAGGAGGACGCTGCGCGGGCTGGCACCCGCCTGGCACCCTGAGTCGTCATGGCTTGCGTCATGGGCACCTCGCGAGGTACCCCGCCTTGATTTCTCCGCCTCCTCATGAGCCATCCTGACGAGGCCGTGCCTGAGGAAGCTCCACGTTGTCCGCCCCGCGAGGCTTGGCCCCTCGCGAGGGTCTTGAGTCTTGTGTTGGTGAATATGGGCCGTGCCGGGCCCCCTTTGAGCCACGCCGCAGGCCGCAGGCAGGCAAGTCTGGGGACCCCCGTTCCCAGAATGCCGACAGATGTCTTCTCACCAGCACGGAGCTAAGTGCTGCCACTGGGCATGGGCGGGAGCCCTCGAGGCCCAAGGGTGGCTCTCCAGAGACTCCGGGGCGTGTACAGCCCCACTCATTATTACGTGAGAGTGTCACGGGCGGCGAGCTTCACAGGCACTGGGCCTTCTTCACAGGTACCAGCCTTGCTTCATATCGCCAGACGAGGGCCCCGCCTTGCGCCTCACTCTGCCGCCATCGACGGCGACCGGAAACCAGGACGACGCCAATGGGGCAGAGTGGTCGCCAGCGGTTCCCCCGACGACCACGGGTCCCCTGCCGGGGGCAGGCCTTGGGGCACCTCCCCGATAGGGGGCCTACCTCCTGAGAACACCTTGCTCCGACCGCCGCGGTGACGAACCCGAATCTCGGCCCCTCTCCTGCAGCCCCCTACACCCTCCTCCTGAGGGGTATGAGGCTGCAGAATTGGGGCAGCCACCTACTGCGGCGACCTGTATCTCCTGCGACCCATGGTTAGCATAAGCGTGCTCCTGAGGGATGAGTGGTACCCGATAATTGCCGCTGATGGTGCGGTCGTCGAGGTTCTCCTGGGGTTCCTGAAAGAGCTCAGCTCCTGGTGTCTCCTTGCCCCAGCCGGGCCCGAGGAATGAGCCATGATCTTCTTCCAGTGCGCACCCATGATCCACCATGCGGGCACGTAAGCTTCTGGGGCCACTGCCCCGTGCGCCTCGCTGTAGCGCCCCGCATGCCACGTAGCCTGGCTTGGAGCGCCATCTTGGGGATGATGGCGCGGCGGTTCGCCGAAGCCGAAGGCCACGGCGAGCACCCCTTCGCTGGCTGAGAAGAGGCCAGCGCGACTTGTCGCCCGGTGCCGGCGAGGGTGTTGACGCTGAATAGGCCCTCGAGTCCACTGGCATTTGCGTGCGCATGCACGACGCCGCCATACGGCCCGCCTTGGGTCTAGGGTGGTAGCTGGACGCAGAAAGGAGGTGTCCCTGAGGCAGCGGCGTCCAGGAGCTCGGTGACTCGCTCCAGCAATACGTCGCGGCCGCCCTCCAGCAGCCGACACCGTAGTAGCTCTCGGGCCACCGTGAGCGCGGCCCTGGAGTTTGCTTGCTCCCATCGGGTGTACGGCGCCGTTGCCGCGGCGTGGTTTGAGGCCCTTGCTGCGGCCCGCACCTGCCGTGGTGTGAGGGCAGGCGGCATCTGGCCGCGTCGCCCGCGCCCCGCAGCGCCCTGCGGGGCGCAGGCTGCCTGAGGCGCAAGGTTGTGGTCGTCATGGGCCAGTGACACGGCGTGGGCGGGCCAGGCTGCCCAGCGGACGGCGTTGGCAGCCGGGTCGCTTGACATCTCAACGGGGAGGCGACGAACGCGATGCGGAGGAGGAGGGATTCCGGCGCACCGGCGCGCCAAATGTCGGATTTCGGGTTCCGACAGACCCTTATGGTTCGAACACTGGGGTGCGCGTGGAGATCTCTCCCCTACCGATCTGCGTCCAATCTCCTCGCGTGATCTAAACTAGAAACAATGAAGAAAACAAGGGACACAAGGTTTATACTGGTTCGGGCCACCGTCGTGGTGTAATACCCTACTCTAGTGTGTGGTGTGGTGGATTGCCTCAGGGGCTGATGATGATTAGTACAAGGGAAGAACAGCCTCGCGAGAGGTGTTCTTGAGCTGGTGCGATGAAATTCTTGGGCGAGTTCAGTCGCCTCTCTCTCTCTCTCTCTCTCTCTCTGCTAGGGTTCTACTAGATCTCTAGACGTCCCCTAATCTGTGGTGGCTAGCTCCATTTATTGAGGCCCTGGGCCTCTCCCCAAATAACGAGCAGGAAGGGCGCCAACAATTGGCCATTTTGAAGGGGAACATCTTGTACAAGTTACCCTGACCAAAAGTGGTCGTCGGCTGCCAAAAGTACTGGTGATGACGCTGTCTTGGGCTCCATGGTGACCTCCGTCCTGCCGCACTGCTGGTCTTGGTCTTGTTGCACAAGAATGGTAACCTTTGCCCGATGCCTTGGCCTATGCTTGCCCCCTTTGCACCAAAGGGGAAACAAGGACACTGCACAGGCCGGCGCCCGCCTGGTCTTGATCGTCATGGCTTGCGTCATGGGTTCCTCGCGAGGTATCCCCGCCTTGATCCCTCCGCCTCCTCGCGAGCCTGCCTGATGAGGATGCCTCTAAGGAAGCTTCTGGTCGTCCGCCCCGCGAGGCTCGGCCCCTCGTGAGGGTCTTGAGCTTGAGCTAATGAAGATGGGCCGCGCTGGGCCCCCACTTGAGCCACGCCGCAGGCCGCAGGCAGGCAAGTCTGGGGACCCCCGTTCTGAGAATGCCGACAGTGTGAATGAGTTTATTTCGATTAGTTCAAATTCCTGTATCACTGGCATTGGATCAACATGCAAAACAATACATATTAGCATTATTCCGAGGGTGATCACCTCGTTTGCAGCAGTTTCACATGTACTCCCTCCGGTCCTTTCTAGTCTGCATACAAGTTTTGTCTGCAGTCAAACTATCTCTACTTTGACCAATCTTATACAAAAAAGTATGCACTTTCACAACGTGCGAAGTAAAAAGGAATAGAAGGAGTACAAAGAGTTTGACCAGCTTTTTAGCATTTCTGTACATTCCAATCAAACACACAGGCCTGGCAATTCATAGAGAACATTCAAAACAATCGATGATTATGCATCTCAGCGACTCACATGTCAGAGGCAATATTTACTTCACAACTAAAGAATAAAGAAAAAATTGATCGACGCTGCTGACGGCAAAGGGCGTCCCATTCGAAAACATCAAACGCATGTCTTGCTAAAATCAATGAGCAAAATTTGACAAGGTTGTCCCATTCCAAAATATCAAATGCCTACAATTGTGGAATGGGCAGGGTTTGCCATCAGTTCGGACATTGACATGGCACCTCGTGCTAAATAAACCAGCTGTTCTTTTTGTGAAGTTCCACCAAAATCAACCAAATTCGCACGTAGCTTGTATGATTTCGCCCTTATATGTTGCAACGCCTTGAACTTATCGGCACCTCCTTTCTTGTGGTGGAAGTGAATGATTCGATGTATTCATGAACATTTTGTGCAGTTCCCATTGAAATCAAGCTGAGCACCCCTGTTTGCACAAATACAAAAAAGTGATTAGTATAGAGCAAACTATACTATGAATTGACAGTTTCAACAGGCACATACATGGTCCATGTAGAGCACACTTTTAGAAAAATGGAACTCACCAGAAAGAATCCTAGAACAACATTGTACTCGCGCATCACAACAAAAATGGAGATTTTGTCAGTCCTTCTGAGCTGAAGTTAGTTTGGTCTTGTGGGGAGTAATGTGACCATCCATCAACTCCTCCTTCTGATGAAAGGATAGACAGGGCTTCTTCATCCTGGCATAATCGGAACTAGTCACTTCACGTACTCCATATTCTTCTTCAGAGGAAGATGATCCTGTTGTGCAAAGACAAGAGGACTACTAAATGCTAGCATCACTGTTTGCTCGGAAAAAAAGGAAAGGAAATATTTAAAACAACATAGACGAAGCACTTCTCAAGGACAATACCACTTTTTCATGACAGTATCTAAACAGTAGCACAACACCAATAGAGATGACAAAGCTCAATCATATGGATGAAATCAGTGGGCGAGTACCAACCTTTGTCAGGAGGCTTATTGTGTAGAGCATACAGATGAATCAATTCTCCGGAACCATCTGTTGCTATCTACGGTGGTGGCCATGCTTACTATATACTCCTCGATTAGTTTAATGGTTCCAACATCTTCTTGTGCAGTTCCACTAAAATATATGGTATCTTCAAAGAAGATCCCTGTTTGCACAAGTAGAGATAATTACATATTACATTAAGAGTGGCATCAAATTAGTGGCAAACCAATTGCTTGTTCCGGCCATAGCAATAAATTAAGATGCAAAACTATATCATTACTTGTGTCATCACAGTTCCAGTGCTTCATTACAACATCGGGAGTTGATTTTTGTTTTTCTTCCCCTTGTTCTTCCCCTTCATCACTTGGTTCAATAACAAACAAGCTTCACCTTCAATGTAAGATTTGGCATGTCAATTAGGGAGCACAAGTATAGTACTAAACTTAATTTTCTGATGAAAGTGGCAAAATACAGGCCAGCAGTCGTGAAATATCCTTATCTTACCTCAATGGGATATTATGGTGCACATACAGATTGGAAGTCTTGTCTCCATTTGTGCAGTTCACTAAAATCAAGCAACATTATCGTATAAGTAGCACAACATATGAATAAACACTGCAGAATCATGTGAAAGAAGGCTAGTACTGACCTCTCATGATGCGGAATTCAAACAACTCACAAGAAGAAGATCTAAACCAAATTCGCCTTAACGGATAGGAAGTAAGATCTCCTCTTGTGCAGTTCCACTAAGATCAAGCAATCAAGCAACGTTGTCAGTGTGACATTTTGGTTGAACTGCACAAAACACTCTTAAAACAAAAGTGTTTTGTGCAGTGCAACAAATGGTCACAATGGCAACGAGGTGAAGCAGATAACCCTGTTTACACAGAGGTGCAAAGGAAACAATTAGTGGTCAATAACGATGGATGACATAGAAGCCAACAAAAAGAAGCATCTACCTTATCTAAATGGGAAAGAAAGCAAGACAGTAGCATTTCTCAAATGGTGGCATTGATTAATATTAACATAGAGATTATATTAACAATAAAATTCGTTAAACATGTAATTTGCTTTTAACTGTGGCATTGCATCAATTTTCCAGCGGCATTATTAGAGGGTGTTTGTTTACAGGGACATTTTGGTGTAGGGACAAAAAAAACTCTGTGTCAGTCCCATCTAAACCAAAGAGGAGGGACTTTTAGGGACTAAAAGTGGGCATTTGGGACTAAAGAAAGAAGACCCCGAGGGAGTCTTTTTGGGACTTTTTCCAACAGTTTCCCCTGCCATGCATCGCACCTTGTCTCTATTAGTTCATTACTAGGGGTAACATGGTCTTTTAGCATGTCATTTAATAACCTCTAGTCCATGTTTAGTCCCTGGAACCCAGTAGGTAGAGACTAGGGAGTTTTTAACCAAACAGGGCCTTATATTAACAACAGCTAATGAGTTGCATGGGACAGTGGACGCACCAGCACCATGTGCATCTACCGATGTATTGTGGTCATGCACAGTCTGTTGCAAAAAAGAATAAACAACCAAGGAGCATATTTGTGTTGGTCCCAGTTTTGTTATCTTTAGACGCCTTTCCCTATGTGAGCGCAACAAATCTAGTCCTGCTCAAACTCTACAGCCTTGTCCCTTCCTTTCCTTTTTGAACTAGTACTTTCGGCCCTTCCTTTCCTCTTTGAACCACGTCCTAGATTTATGCGATACAACTTTCCCCACTACTTTCCCCCATTCTTTCCTCTTTGAACCACGTCCTAGATTAATGCTATACAACTTTCCCCCTTCATTTCCTCTTTGAACCACGTCCTAGATTCATGCTATATACAACTTTTCCCACTACTTTCCCCCACTCCTTTCCTCTTTGAACCATGTCCTAGATTCATGGTATACATGAAGCTAGAGCAATGCATGTGGAGTAAGTAAATTATACCTTAAGGTTCTTGGGGCGTGGTTTGGTGGGCGACGGGACGGTGGTGAAGAAGAAGGGGTCGGAGGCCCTCCCGCGCCGCCGCTGGGTGGAAAGTGAACAGCTGCGCCGGTAGTCCCTCACCGACGGTGACAGCGTTAAGCCTCCTTCCCTTCCCGGCGAACGGATCCTACCGACTCTTTGAGCAGCAGTGAGGGGAGAGAGGCCAATGAAGTTTTGTTTAGATCTGGAGAGGGCGGTGTGAAGAGAGCAACTACAAGCGCTGAGGCTCCAGCGGGAGAGGGCGAGAAAGTGCGAAGAGAGCAACTACAAGCGCTGAGGCTCCAGCGTGTATATATATACTGGAGAGAGTGTGAAGCATGCAAACCTTAGAAAACATTTTGACTAGTCAAAGAATCCTCCTGGCACAAATTATGCTCATGTGTAGTTATCGAACTCGAGACCTCGAGTTTGATGAGCGAACAGGCTAACCAGCTACACAACCCTCCCGTTATGTTCAATGAGAGGGAAATAACCTTTTATATATTCCTGCATTCGTGTGACAAGCATGTCGTGTTTTCTTGTGTGTGTGGGAGTCATTGGGATTTCAATCATAATCGTGTCATGTGGCTTTGGTGGTAAGACTATCCATAGTGGTGCAGAAATAATGCAGCCTTAGTCACCTTACCTCTCTCCACGTAGTACGTTGGGTCCCACCAGTCAGAGCGTGAAACAAACAAATTAATAAGAAAAATTAAAAGCGACAGCGGTGTATCTTACCTCACACATCTCGCTACTGCTCGGGAATGCTGTCCAATTGATCACTTTGTTCGCTCACATACTAATTTAAGTGAATCATTATTATAACATGCACACAAATTTTGGGCACTTGTATTCGACTTAAGTCAGTGTGCCACCGTATCTCGTATACTTACTACTCCCTCCGTCTAGGTGTAATAAGTCACGTTAGAAGGTGCAACGGGGCCATGGTGCGTGTGTGTGTGTGTGTTTAACACCATGTGTGTGTTAGAGAGAGCGACAGATCGACCTACTCCTACAGAGAGATGTTGTGTAGTGTACGATTTTAGCCGCGAGAGTCGGTGCATCCTCTCGTTTCCAGGCGTGTCCGGTAGGGACATGCGGACAGCCGCCACACCCACTCCTGACCAGCCTGGCCCACCCAAAGCCCCTCCATCGCCCGCGTGCGCATCCCGCCCAAAACGGTCAGCGCCGCTCCAAAGAATCGGTGCCGCATTCATGCCCGGGCAGAGCGGACGCGACCTCTCACTGGCGCAAGAGTGATGGTTGCTTCGTCCATCCAACTTACTGCTGGGTCTATGTGATTTGTCGGCTCATTGGTCTATGCAAATAAGTAGAGAAATATCCACAGGGAGTGATGTGGGCAGCTGGAGCAGTGGTGCAAGCCGGCTGTAAAGGGAGTTGTACCTGAGGGACATAGCTCAACCTTGAGGAGGGCAGCGGGAGGCGGCAACTGCCCACGTCGTGACAGTGAGCAAGGGACGAAGGCAACCTCACTGGCTTCATGAGAGAGAACGGTGGGGACCCCTGATCGGGACGTGCCGACAGTGGGTTTTCGCCGTCGGCGACGACCACTGCATCTACATTAAGCATCCACCCCTTCCCCAAGCGGACATGATCCGCCGGGATGTTAGAGATGTGGCCACAGTCATTTTGTGCGAGAGGGTGTGAAGAGAGCAACCCCAGCAAGCAATCGTGTAGGCTGGCCCGTCCTGACTATGTATAGTGGAGCGGTTTCCTTTTCTCTCCATATGAACCTATCATATTGCGTACGTGCCACTCAAGAAAAAAAAACTTTATTTATAAATGACGCGTCACCTACTACTCGTTCTCCTATAACCTTGCGCTTGGCATCTCCAAAATATTAACCTTGCGATTGGCTCTTTGCCTCTTCGAGAAGTCGAGCAATAATGGTAGTGCAGTATATATCGTTCTGGCTATATGAGACCGAATGAATTGCTGCACGTCCACCACGTGGGCAAGGGTCGAGGGGCGAGGGAGAGTGCTACATACGGAGCAAAATGAGTGAATCTACACTCTAAAATACATCTATATACATCAGTGTTTGGAGTATGTACTAGTAGTTCATATTGAAATCTACTAAAGGACATATATATTCCAAACAATATGATATAATCTCTATAACCAAGGTAGTAGGGACAAGGAGTAAACGTGGGAGTAGTAAATTTTTCTCCTCGTCCTGCGAGCCACCGCGCGCATGGGCGAGGGAGCGGGCGTAAAGCGTAGTAAGCAAGCTTCACCTCATCTTGCGAGCCACCGCGCCCGTGGGCGGGGGAGACGGTGTACTAAGCAAGCTTCTCCTCGTTCTGCGAGTTGACGGGACACATCAAAAGTACTCCAGTATATAGAGCCTTGCATCTAAGGTAGGCCCCACATGGTTTGCTTCTTTTTTAACATAACACATCAAGTCGCAATTTGTTTGTTCACCCGTGGTAGACGATCTTCCCCCCACCAAGTGGACAACCAGTACACGTGCCAAATTACCACGTGGGCTACCTTTCTCGTACAGAAATGAGATCCACCGTGTACCCGCGCGGGTGTGGTTGGGAAAGAGACGGGAGTACGTGCGCCGTGCATGCACCTCTTCTCTTCGTGCACGTCCCCCACCTACGTGGGTGCGTGTGAGAGATACAGACCGCGTTCGTGAGTGTTTTTTGTTTTGGGGTGAGGGTTGATTTCGTGAATTATTTGTGGGAATATGTGTCGATGACATCTCAAACAAAATTTTGCATGCAATGTGTGTGAAATGGAGGCCTATCCATATCATACATAGAGGGTCAGGCAATCCATGAGAAGAGAGGGAGGGGTCGTAGCTATTGATAGAGTCGAAGAGAGGATCAAGTGGGTGGGTGAGAGATCGATGAAGAGAGCCATCGAAATTGTGTGTGTACAAGTCAAAGATATAGGGCGACTGGCCTACCGAAACGTTAGAGGGCACACGTCAAGTTTGTGTGTGGCAGGGAGACATGACTAGAGCGCTTGATGTATTGGTGTGTGTGGGGGGGGGAGGGGTGGTGGGAGGGGTAGGCAGAGGCCTAACTATAGAGGTAGAACGACTCGTGTATGTGTTGAGAAGGAGAGACCCAGCTATGTCTTGAGGGAGATCGGTCGACATCCATACATAACTGAAGGACGGGAAATATGATGGGAGAGAGAGAGAGAGGAGAGAGAGAGAGGGAGGGAGAGGGAGGGAGAGGGGTAGAGTGTTGGATGGGTGATGGAGTTGCTTCTCAAAGATGGTGGGAGAGGCCTACTAGACAAACTAAGGGTGGAACTGCAATGTTATCAATAAGAGTGGGGATGTGTTTCTATGTGTGCCTATGCGTGATAGATCTGTCGGGACGCGTCCATGGATGATGAAGGGGAACCATGTGTTTGGTAAGCAAACCTAACTAGATCGGTAGATCAATTGTTGTGTGTCGGAGGAAGGGAGAGACACAAATAATGAGGTAGATCGATTGACATGTGGGTAAAAACGAGTTATAAGGACCTAGCTAGCTATATGTATAGCAAGAGATCGGTCGGTGTACGTCCATTTGTTAGAGGCAAATAAGGCCCAGCGAGATGGATAGACAAAGAGAATGGAGCTAGGAGGTGGTGGGAGAGGCCCAACTACTAGCTAGATAGGGGGAGGAGTGTGCAGTTGTGAGAGCGATGAAAAGAGGGGCGAGAGTTTACACGTGTGTCTGACCGTATGAGAGACACGAGGCAAGGACACATAAAGGAGGAGATTGAAGGTGTGTTTGTATGTTGTAGGCAGGCATCGCTGGAGAGGTTTATCGATCGGTGTGTGTCAGAAAGGAGTTGTGGAGACTCTGGGAGAACGACCTAAAGAAAAAATATGAATGTGCCCGGTGGATAGAATGCCGAGGGAGGGGGAGGGCGAAGAGGGCGTGTGCATGCACGAGAGAAAGTTAGTGGTAGCTACAAAGGTTAGAGGATTGTGTGGGTATAAGAGACTAACAAAGATCATAATTTGATATGAAAGCAGATTCATATATTTGAATAGGAGATCATAGTGTTTTAAACATTGCATGCATGAATATAGCGGTGATACACGTGCTGTGTACATGTTATACCATAATGTGATACATGGCGTTTGCAACTCACAGCTAAATGCCGAACAATCTAAACCATACTATACATCAAACAATCTCACATTTTATTTGAATTTGTGATAATGTGTGGCGTTTGCAGCTTACAACTAAATATCGAACAATCTAAACAATACAATATATCGAACATTCTCACATTTTATTTGAATTTGTGGTAATGTGTGGTGTTTGCAACTCACATCTAAATACTTGTAGGCGTAGGGGGCGGGGCACCATACATAATGTGATAAACACATTATACATATGACACATGGTTTAGATTATGAAGATCTAGCTAGACCTGAAAATGTAATGTGATTTGAACTCAAAATAAAGTGGATTCAAAAAATCTAGTTCGAGTTCATATAGTACACATAGTTCATATGTAACTCGAGACTAATCATGTTGTGTGCTGTGGAGATAATACACAAACGATGGTTTAACTTGACAAAAATGATGATTGTAGATCTTATTAAAACAGAGAAACAAATTCAAATGCTTTGACTTCACAACAATCATTACTGTAGATCTTATTCAAATAGAGAAACGAATTCAAATTTAGTTCATATTGAAGTGGTAGTATATACGTTTGGAATGCACTAAAACGTTCATTTGAGTAGTAAGTTGCATGCATTATACATGTAGTGAAATATTTTAATTGAACATAGCATGAATTCAAAGTTTTGAATGACATTTGTAGTGCGCATTGATTTGGTACAGTACACGTTAGGCTTGTCCGGAAATTTCAACCCGCGCCTTGTTAGCCCAAAATATTTAAGATATATCTTTGTCTTGTTGTGCTTCGACAACTCCCTTCATCTCAGCCCGCGCCTTGCTATTCCGAAATTACGACGCGCCCGGATTGGCAGAAATCCTGTGTTTTTAAATTCTCTGTTTTGCACGTGCATTCCTATCATATTCCTGTCTATTTCCTATCCCTGCATTGTTGGAATCCTCCAATTCAAACGAGCCCTTACAGAATTACTTCTCTTACAGATAGTTGTCAAAGAAAACCTTGCGTGGTTTGTCCCGCTCCTGCTGCGTCGTCGTCCACCCCAGCTCAGCTGCTCCAACGATAGAAGGGTCCAGCACAGCAGGGATCCGGCCTCCAGACTGTCTTTCACTGCCTCAGATCTTCTTCCCCACCACTGGCAGCCATGAAAACTGCACTACCATCATCAACCGAGCAGATGACCTCGAGGACTACACGGGTCCGCAAGAGAGGTCGCACTCTTTCGTGTCTGCTTACGTTATGCATCGCTTAGTATTACATGCTACTTTATCATCCTGTTCACCGATTAGACTCTGAGTCAGCTCCAAACTAATGGTCAAACTTGAGTTTTTAAATGGTTGTGGGGTACATATCAAGGCCGCTATCAATAGTATCTATCTACTATTTGGTTAATCTCTGGTGTCTACTATGAGTTTCATGTTGGGTGGGAAACAAACAGTAAAGAAGCCATTATCTGTATTTTTAATTGAAGCCATTATCTGCCTGCTATTATTGGTTTTGGGTCTATCCACAGGTTGCTACCATCACTCTGGATTTCTGCATGCACTCCTTACATAATCTCACTATGTTTTATTCCTATGCATGACAGTTATTGTAAACAATGGAACTGAACATGTAGAGCAAAAGAGACGAGCCTTGTGTGGCAATAAAATTTCATGCAGACGTCGCTCCATGGTAGGCGCAAAGGCAGCCCCCCTCCACGCATTTCAGATTGTAATCGAGAGGAAGATATCTGTTCTGAGGGGGATTCAGAAGGAGAAGACAACTCCTATTTACCCCCTGAGGTCTTCGCTCTAACTTGGCATGCTGATGTTGGTTATATCATGCATATGGTGTCTTGCATTGTTTACTTTATACATCAAATATGTCATCTGCTTAGTTTATACATCCTTTGTGTGAATGCCATCTATTTAGTTTATTCGTCGTTTATGTGAATTATGCAACGCCATCTTGTTTAGCCAGGCATTATATATGTGAATTTTCCAATGCCATCCTGCTTAGCCAGTCATCTTATATGTAAATTTTATCAGGCCATCCTTTTTTTCGGTACATATTACATTTGTCAACAATGTTATTACATTCAACTGCTCTTCGTGTGCATCAGCCATTTGACACAGTGATGGCAAATTCTGGAGTGAAAACAAGGTCTTCAGAGCAGACTATGCTATCTGACGAAGCACATATCTCGCTAGTTACGGATAGCTCCTCGGAGGAGGATTCAGAGACAGATGACCAGTCCTATTCCCCCC
>NC_041392.1:201882715-201898967 GCF_002162155.2 Triticum dicoccoides
TGTATTCTCTAACTTGGCAGGGTTATGTTGCTCATATCGTGTGTATGGTGTCTCGCATTGCTATGTCATTTGATTAGTTTAGACATGCTTTGTGTGAATGCCACCTGTTCAGTGTCTAATTACCATATATGTGAATTATGCATTGTCATCTTGTTGCAAGACATTATATATGTGAATTATACAATGCTATTTTGTTGCAAAGGCATTATATATGTGAATTGTGCAATGCCATGTTGTTTAGTCAATCATCATGTATGTGAATTATATCATGCTATCATTTTTTTGTATTACGTGTTCCATTTGTCGACAACGTTTCTATATTCAACTACTCTTCCTGTGCATCAGCCATTTGAAGTGGTGATGGAAGTATCTGGAGTGAAAACAAGGTATTCAGAGCAGACAATGCTACCTGCTGAAGCAGACATCTTGCTGGTTACAGAGAGCTCCTCAGAGGGGGATTCAGAGATTGATGACCAGTCCTATTTTCCCCCTGAGGTCTATGCTCAAACTTGGCAGGGTTATATTACCCATGTCATGCATCTTGTCTTGCATTGCTTAGTTTTTACATCATATATGGATTGACACCTGCTTACTTGCTTACTATATAAATCATATATTTGAATTATATCATGCCATCATGTTTACATAGTACATACACATCATCTATCTGAATTATGGCATGGCAACCCATTTAATAAAGACATCATATAGTTATATCATCTCATCTTGTTTAGTGTTTACAATCATCGTATTTTGAATTATGGCATTCTATCCGTGAATGTATGTGAATTATGGCATGCCAACCTATTTAATAAACACATCATATAGTTATGTCATGTCATCCTGTTTACATAGTCTCATATTTTGAACTATGTCTTTCCATCTTTTTTAGTTAGCCATCATAATGTGAAATTGTGTCATGCTATCCTGTTTAGTTAGCCATCATATATGTGAAATTGTGTCATGCTATCCTGTTTGGTTAGACAACATAAATATGAATTATTTCATGCCCTCTTTTATTCTCCACTATCCATTGCACCTGTTTATCATACAATGTCTATACTTTCAATTACTTTTCTTGTTTATCAGCCATTTGAATTGGAGAGCGTGATGGCAGTATCTAAGGGAGTAACAACACGGTCTTCAGAAAAAATAGTGCTACCAGCTGATGTAGATAGAACCACGGTTGTACTTGCCCAAGGACCAGATCCACCACACATAACCCAGACTCCCACAGATTGTACCCCTACCCAGTTGGACAGAGAACCAGCTACACCCCTTCTAACCCCAACCCTGGCAGATAGTAACCCAATTCCAGTTGACACAGCACCGTCTCCACCATAGAGCACCCAAACACGAGCAGTTAGTAAGGGAACTGCAGTGCCCAAAGCACGAGGACCACCACTCCGAATCCCAACTCAATGCTTAAAGGAGAAGAAGATTTGTTCTCATGTCAGGTTCTGTAGCTATGGTTCATACTCCTTTGCTCTTGCATGACTGTATTTACTCATACCAACTATTTTCAAATTTGATGGATGGAATTGAAACTCCAATGGTGCAACAGGTATGTTTTAAACCTATTTCTTTAACTGGTTTTCTGTTGTAAACTGCTCTATGTTGATTTCAGTTTCAATTGAGTAAACAGTTATGTTCTCATTTCATGCACATTACAAGTGTCGTTATTGCTCTATAGTTACCCACACTTATATTCTGTCTATTCTTTTTTGTCTTGAATAAATATTATTTGAACTGTGTCTCTATCTTGATTTGGCAACAAAAACTAGAATGATATAGACCATAAATTGACCATGGTACATAGATATATGTTTGTTTCATGCTGTTATCCTGTCCACTTTACTACTGAACTCATTTACCAAAATGAGTTTCATATACAACATGGTAAACAAGTGATGTGTCTGCTTGTTTCTCTTTTAGAATGCGGACAAAATATTGGAGAACAGTACCGCGTTATCCAATGGTAAAGGAAGTAATGCAGATAAGGTTCAAGATAGTGAGACATCCCTATTGGTCTCCAAGAAAGCTGATAAAAACTATCTTGACGACAGTGAGGGAACCCAAAAGTTGTGTCTTGATGTAGTGTTCGAGTTACTGGCCAGTACTGTTGGCACAAGCTCTTCGAACTCGCTGCCTGAATCAGTTCGTCTTCTTAAGTCTCAACTTCAAGTTGAAAGACATCGATGAGATGTGCTGCGACAGGAAGCTGAAGGACTGAGGAAGTCCCTGCAGAATTCAGATGCATATTTTTTGGTGCAACAGCAAGCGCTGGAGGATTTAAGCGCCAAACAAGAGAAAGTTAATAAGCTTGCTAAGCATCTTGCCAGCATTATGGGTACCCAGGATATTGTTTCTTGAGATCTTCCGAAGTGGTTTCAGTTCTGGATTTGTTTTGCTGCAGCATTTATTTGTGCTGGTCGCCAACTTTGACAACCAGTGTATATGATATGCTGCTTTGTTCCCTGTATTTGCATTGGTGGCGAACTTTGATGCCCAGTGGATGTAATATGTGTAATAGCCATGATAGCCTAGCATTATTTGCTTGCTTATTTATTTCCTTGTTGTCTTGTTTATTTGTTTCCTTGTAGTCATTGCAGTTCTTTTTCCGCGGTTAGCTAGTGGCTGCAATAACCTATTTTTTAAAACTAGGCCACAATAACCATGGGCTAATATTTACTGTAGTGACACTGGGCCTCCTACTGGCCGTAGAAACAGTGGGCCTTCTACGGGCCGTAGAAACAATGGGCCTTCTACGGACTGTATTATCAATGGGCCTTATACGGGCCGTATAATCGATTGGCCAAACATGGGCCAAACAGACCGCATTATGGCCATAAACGGGCTAGAGTTGGAATCGTCCATTCATGGGCCGACCATAACGGGCAATAGGCCGTATTTGATGACGCTATGAAATCGGCCCAACGTATTAACGGACCACAAACGGGCTGACTGTAACCACGGGCTGAATTTGGCCCACAAGCAGAAAATGACAGTAACGGGCCGTAAGTAAACGAATGCTGGAAATGAGCCCAAGAATAAATGGGCTCTGAGAAGGCCGAAAGATAACATGGGCTGGAAACGGCCCAACGGAATATCGGGCCGTTAATGGGTATAAAGTGATACACTGTTCATTACAGGCCAGTTTCACCATGGGCCGTTAATGGGTGTAGAGTGTACACTGTTCATTACGGGCCAGTTTCACCACGGGCCGTTAGTAGGCCAAGAGTTACATAGGGCCTCATATGGGTCGAAAGACGTCATGGGCCATACATGGGCCAGAAGTGAAAACAGGCTGGAATCATATTGGATGGCCCAGATGACGCTACTAGCCCTAATTCAGATAGGGCGTAACGGGCCTTGGGTTAACGAGTTGTAAATGGGCTATATTCGAACATGCCGTTAACAGGCTTTCCATGGGCCGGCCCGCAGCTTTTGACCAAGTCAAACGGGCTGGCCTTTTCACAGGAATGAGCCTCTGTTGGGCCGTGCCACGTGTCAACATATCATAGGCGCCTTCCGTCCAATGAGTGGTTGATATCTGTCCCAACGATGAGCCGACACGTGTTTCCTCCAGCCAATGATGATTTTACACGTGGAAAATCCCCATTGGTCGGGGCTGTTAACGGGTTATCGGATCCAAAACCCGACCCGATAGCTTAACGGTGTTCCGTTACGGTGGATGCCATGTGTCGGTCACCCTTGACGAAAGCACTTCTGTGACGCGTGATTTATCGTCATGGAAGTGGACACTTCCGTGATGATAATTTTGGTAATGTCATGGAACACTTCTACGACAGCACAAGTATTACTATCTTGATTCTATCATAAATTTGTCATGGATGTACATGCATGACAGAAAATGCGGCCTACTGTGACAAACACGTATCATCATGGAAGTGTATTTTTTTGTAGTGACCCGGGCTGGTCCTCTTCCTTTCGCCTTCACCGTCGCCTTCTTTGCACGCTCCAACGCCACCGTCTTCTCCTTCCCATGGCAGCGAATCGAGTCCGAGCGGGGCTCCGACACCGAGAGAGGAAGCAGGCGCAACGGAGAAATCTGAGGAAGAAGAAGGAGAATGAGGGTGCACTGTTCAAAAGCCCGGTCTGGTGCCTTTTATAAGGATACTTCCGAGTGACTGACTTGTAGGCCCGGACGATCCTATCAAATCTTGCAACAGTCGCGCGTGTGATACGTGGCAAAAAAGGTGGTGCGGGGATCGAGGCGACCAGCCTAATCCGTCCCGATTACCGCAGCCTCCCCCGCCCGGTGCGCTTCCCAAAATTCGAATCCCGCGAAATCCACGGACAGCAGAACAACTTGTCAGATGGAAGACTCCCTCCGCATCATCAGTCGGAACTCTTCCGTAAAAGTTCACTCGACAAAAACTAAGAATGGATCAAGGCGACTGAAAAAGAAGTTGGTGTGGTCACCTCAGTTCATTGATCTAGAACAAGATATACTCATAGCATGAAAAATGAGCCGGAAGTGTTCTCAACTCCTTCCTCACTCAAACCCTGATCCATTCGGGGGCTAATGATGAAGCTATGTACCTAGGGTAGGGTCATGGATCTGTGCAAGATACCCTCCCCAAGGACATCCCTAAAAGAACCAGAAGCATTCGAAGAAAAATCATCATCCACTCGACCATGAAGCTATGTTCCACTCGACAGTCTCGAAGACACTCGACCGTATGGACAATCACTCGACTACCAGAAGATCTAGAGCCACTCCACTCTGCAACGGTCGGGAATTAAGTCATAGCTTTAATGGTCATTATGTATCTTTATTGCAGGCATTACCAGTAACGTCCCCATCTTTATGTACCTTAAACCCTTTGTAACTGAGGGCGGGAGGGGTCTGGTGAACTCTATATAAGCCACCCCCTCCTCAGGGACAGGGGTTCGCACCCTCTGTAACACACACGCATATAATCCAGTCGACCGCCTCCGGGCTCCGAGACGTAGGGCTGTTACTTCCTCTGAGAAGGGCCTGAACTCGTAAAACTCGCGTGTACAACTCCTCCATAGTTAGGATCTTGCCTCTACATTCCTACCCCCCATTCTACTGTCATACTTAGAACCACGACAGCTCTACCAGGCCAGATGATCTGAATGAAGCAGGTGATGGCTCCCAATATCTGAACAATACCGGGGAGGGTGATGATAAGATATTCGATCAGGATGACCAAGGTGATGAAGTCATGAACTATGATTATGATTATGATTATGATTATGATGACACAGACAATGTTGATCTTGAAATAACAAAGACTACCGGCGAGGTATATTTATAAGCAGGCATCTAGTGATCATCACTTTTTTTGAAGATATATTAACGAATCGATCTTTCTTCTTTCAGCCCTCCGGATCGAGCAAATCTGCTTCTATAGACAGAAGGACAAAGAGAGGCCCGGGCAAAAAGTTGAAGGAGGGTGTAAAGTACAACATCGATTCCATCAAAGCGGGTGGCGAACCCCTCACGCGTAAGAACATTGTGAACAAGTTCATTCGTTAGTGTAGAGTTCTTGTGAAGGACCAACTCCCGATCTCCATTCAAGAATGGAAAGAGCCAAAAACTAAATGTCCAGATGTTACTTGGGTCGACGACGGAGCAAAAGACAATCTTTGGGAATATCTGATGCAACATTTCACCCTACCAGATTATTTCACTGATGCAGATGTGCAGAAAGTCAAGGATGTTGCTCTTAAGAAGATGTCAATTGCATTCAACACCCACAAGAAAACTGTATGGGCCAACTACCTTGCTGCAGACAGGAAGACTCCTGAATTCATGGGAACACTGGAGAAGCAAAGAGAACACTGACCTGCTTTCATGGAATTCAAGGAATCGGAATTATCTAAGGAACGGCCGAGAAAAAACAAGACCAATGCCGCAAAAAAGACGCAGTTCCATAGGTTGGGGCCAGGTGGCTACGCGGTGGCAATGCCTAAGTGGGATAAGTCTGAGCAAGATATGGAGGGTGCAGGGGTCACTCCGGTTACTAGGAGCTGCCCCCAGGTGCAGAACTTGGTTCTATGCGCATGGGGGGAGTTGGACCCGAAGATAGCCGAGGATTCGAAGAAGGCAAGTCTAAAAGGAGCCGAACAAAAGTTACTTGAGGCAATATAAGATGCTCGAAATGGCGTGTTCGCGCCCAACAGAGAGAACGACAAGCTTACACGCGCCCTGGGAAATCCTGAACACCCGGGAAGAACACGAGGCAAGGGCGTTATTCCCTGGTATGAGGGCTTTTCAGAATGGAACGACGACTACATGACCCGTGCAAGAAAGAAGAGAGAGGAGGAGAAGAAGAGGAAGCTGGAGGAGGAGCATAGGAAGCAGGACGCAGAATGCCTTCAAGGCCTAGAAGCAAGGCACGCGGACTTGGCACTCAAATTACAGCAGCAGCAGCAGCAGATCGACTCACTTAGCCAGGAAAGGGGGTCTCAACAGTGGCAGCAGCAAGCGGATGATCGTCCAGCATTGGATAGCACCGTCCCATCCATGCCGAGAAGCAGCTTTGGTTCCGCCCCGAGCGACGCAATGCTGGATACATACCCTATGGATGACATCATAGAGAACACTAACTATGAGCTACACTTCAAAATGAAGAACATATCCATGAAGGTGGCGGATGTCGTTGCTTTTACAATTACCCCTGAAGCAACCTTCCATTGCACCCCGATTCCAGCGGGCAATGCTCGTGTCTTGGTTGATGAGGTGGTGGACCCATATTCGGGGCTACAACTTGACATTCCTAGAGGTGACGAAAAGCACACACTGGGAGAGGCCACACATCGTATCATCCTATGGAGAAAGAATTGCATCGTCTTTCAAAATCCACCAACACCGCGTCTGCCGACTCCTCCTCGAAGTCTGCCACCGAGTCAGGGGACTCCCGCTCCTCCAAGTCCACAAATGCGTAAGCCGACTCCTCCTCGAAGTCCGCCACCGTGTCTGCAGACTCCCGCTCCTCCAAGTCCACGAATGCATGAGCCGACTCCTCCTCGAAGTCCGGCACCATGTCAATAGACTCCCGCTCCTCCAAGTACACCAATGCGTGAGCATACTCCTGCTCCAACTCAGCCATGTCAGCCATCTCCGCCGCCTCAGCAATTGCAGAAGAGACACGCCACAGCTATGGTGCGTAGCGGTACGAGTCGAGGTAGTACAGGAGGTACAGGCGGAGGCAAGCGATATAAATATGGTCCAAGCAGCCTTGCTCCTCTTCCTCAGAGGCCTTACGACATGACCGAGGAGAAAAACAAAGCCATAGTGAAGGCCCAAGTGGACACACATTTTGGACCGAAACCGGCACCGCCGTCAAGGGAGAAAGTGCCTAAGGAAAAGATTGACCACTTCATTCGTATGGCTAGAGCACCAGCTCCCAAGCCTGTTGACTCTGACTATGAGCGCCAACTCAGGAAGGCACATCGAGCACGACTATAGAGGGAAGTGAGCTCGAGCTCGAGCCAACAAGCAGCTGCCAAAAAAGCAGGAAAACCGTTCCCCAGCTGGGAGAACAGGCGGCGCAATCGATCCCCCCGCTTGTTGTGCCAACAACACATGAGAATACGCGCGCCGTATATTATTGTGGGCAAACCGTCCCCCAGCTGAACAATCTGGTAATAACCGAGGAGCATATAAGGAATGCTAAAATGCTCGGTATCTGTGTTGGACAACTCCTCTACATCGAGCCCATGTCTCCTCTTAGAGATGAGGAAATAAAACGGAAATATGTCCGCGGCCAACCTTTGGTCAAGCCCGAGGAGGTCAAGAACCTCCCAACGAGAATGTATGAATTGCATCAGTGGTACATGAACATTACCAAGATTTCCAATCGAGAGTCCCTCATGGTGAATGTCAAGGGGGAGCATTACTACCATGAGAAAGCTCTGTCCGTTGAGTATTCAGAACTATTTCACTTATATAATCAAGACGCACTCGACAAATCTCTCATCAGTTGCTATTGTCTGTAAGTGATTTCTTTCTGTAATTTAAGTCTCAAGCTAGCTGTAGTGATCATTTTGATCAATCATTACCTGTAATTATCCTCACTATATTCTTTTCTGTGGTATTATGCAGGATGAAGATGTATGAAATGAAAAAATCTGGACGCTATGGCATTGGGTTCATTGACCCTAATACCGTTAATGAGTACACATGGAATATTCCAAGTTATCGAGCAAGTTTAGAGGAAAGCATGCTAGAGTTCTTCAAGCGCCTCAATAGCAATGAAGATATACTACTTCCTTACAACTTCATGTGAGTCACACTGTCTTGTACTACAAATTCTGTTTTTGCTTACTAGCTAGCTAGATGTTAATAATTAAGTGTATAGGGTTTAGGCTAGTTGATTAGTGTTGTGCACATGCCCTCTTAATTAAGACATGTAAACGTGTGCGCATGCAGTTTCAACTGGATCTTGTTAATCATTAAAGTTGATAAAGGAACAGTTGAAGTACTGGACTCACTACTTAAGGCGGAAAGTGACTTCACCATCGTGAAGGGGATAGTCGGCAGGTAATTTCAATCATTATTAACTATATCTCGGCCTATTTAATTAGTTCGTCATTTCCTGATATCAACTATTTGATAACCCCTTTATTCATTTTCTTTGCTGGCGGGCAGGGCTTGGGCAAAGTTCATCAAGATGACTCCAGGCAAATGGCGACAAAAGCTGTATTGGTATCGACCCAAGGTAAGTAATTAAGTATTACTAGCTAGCTTACCATCTCTTTAATTCTTGTTTTAATACCATTAATTAATTATCATGCTTGATTAATTATTATCTAATTAAATTCCGTTCTTGTAAAGGCCCTGAGGCAGGCTCCAGGGAATAATCTGTGTGCATACTACGTTTGCGAGAACATTCGCATGATGGCGTCCGAAAGGAGCAAATCTCAAAGACAGGAATGGGTACGTTTGCCAGAACACTATTAATATTTACATCATTATCGATATCTAGTCACACAACTAATACACATGCATATTGATCTCCTTCTTAACAGTTCAAAGAGGTGCGGGAGAAGCTCCTAACAACGGAGCGCATACTAGCACTTCAAGAGGAAATAGCGGGATTTTTGCTCGACTAGGTCATAGATCCGAAAGGAGAATACTATTACCCGCTACCGCCCCCATGAACCATTTATTATCATGCTCCTAAGGCACCAAGGCAACATGTAGGAGAAATTGTATATATATACATGTGTATGTGTGAATAATTAATGGTGGTTGTGAGACATTCAATGATATATATATATATATATATATATATATATATATATATATATATATATATATATATATGATCGGTTCTACGAGAAAATCTATTTATATATATGCATAAAGTGTACAATACATAGTATCATGAAATACCAGCAAGCAAAAAAGAATTAAATGGAAAACACAAAATTAATGAAAAAATAAAAAATAAAACCAAAACATTTAGTGCCGGTTGGTGTTACCAACCGGTACTAACGTCCTACACGCACCCTGGCTTGGCTCGTGCCACCTGGTGGCACTTTAGTGCCGGTTCGTGATGAACCGGTACTAAAGAGGGGACCTTTAGTCCCCACTCTTTAGTGCCGGTTGTGGAACAGGCACTAAAGGCCCTTACGAACCGGCGCTAAAGCCCGGTTCTGCACTAGTGCGGGTGAATATGAATCGGCTTGGTTTCACCGGACGACTGAAATGCAGAATCAGTGGCAGGCTTCTTGGAGCACAGCAAATCACTTGGATCTGCATTTTTCTGGTATTCTTGCATTTCAACAGCCGCCATTTGTGCATCAGCAATTTTTTAGCCCTTCTGGAAGCACTCTTCTGCTTTGTGCCGATTGCCAGTGATAGTGATCACTCCTCTGGGACCAGTCATTTTCAATTTGAGGTATACGTAACATGGTCGAGCCATGAAACGTGCATAGGCAGGCCTACCTAGAATGGCATGATAAGCACTCTTGAAATCCACTACTTCAAATGTCAACTTTTCTTTGCGGTAATTCTTGGAATCACCGAAAACCACATCAAGGGTGATCTGGCCGAGTGATTCAGCCTTCTTGCCGGGTATAATGCCATGGAAACTCATATTACTTTCGCTGAGCTTGGACATCAGAATCCCCATTCCCTTCAAGGTTTCAGCATAAAGGATATTCAGGCCACTACCACCATCCATCAACACTTTAGCCAGTCGAGTGCCTTCAACAACTGGGTCTACCACCAACACTTGCCTCCCAGGGGTGGCCATACATGCTGGATGGTCAGACTTGTCGAATGTGATGGTAGTCTGGGACCACTTCAAATAACTTGGTGTTGCCGGAGCAACCATGTTCACTTATCTGTTGATAACTTTCAATCGACTTTTGCTCTCAGCATCAGCAAAAATCATCAGAGTGGAGTTGACATTGGGAAAACCGTCATCATCCTCTTCCTTGTCCTCATCCTTGTTCGACTCCTTTTCCTTCTCCTTGGGTTGCTTCTCTTAGAATTGCTGGATCAGGAGTCGACACTATCGAGTGGTGTGCTTGGGATAAATAAAATTATCCTCTTCATCTTTCTTGGTGTGAATGTGACATGGCAAATCCAACAGATCATTTCCGTCTTGATCTTTCACTTTCTTGGGATTCCAGGGCCCTTTGGGCTTCCCCTTGAACTTTCCTTGAGCCACAACTAAGGTCTCACTAGGAGCAACTGGCTCGGCCTTATGCTTCTGTTTCCGATTGGAAGTACCTCCACCAGTGTCTTGGGCGACTGTTTTATGCTTGCCACTCCGGAGTCGGTCTTCCTCTTTGCCGTTAGCGTATTTGGTGGCAATCTCCATCATCCGAGTCAGAGTCATATCTCCTATGCGACCGAATTTCAGATTCAACTCCCGATACTTAACGCCTTCCTTGAAGGCACATATTGCTTGGTGATCTGACACATTCTCCACTGTATGGTGTAATGTGATCCATCTTTGTATATAGTCTCTCAAGGTTTCATTCGGTTTCTGTACACAACACTGCAATTCTGTCAACGCTGCCGATCGCTTGCAAGTACCCTCAAAAGTTCTAACAAACACTCTGGCGAGTTCTTCCCAACTGTATATGCTACCAGGTGCTAATTGGTTCAACCATACCCTAGCCGAGCCTTCCAACATGAGAGGGAGGTGCTTCATTGCCACTTCATCATTGCCACCACCAATTTGCACAGCCACTCGGTAATCTTCAAGCCAAGTGTCAGGCTTAGACTCACCGGTGAACTTGCTGACTCCAGTCGCCAACCTGAAGTTGGGAGGAATCACTGCGGCCCTGATGGCTCTGCTGAAACACTCGGGACCGGAAACGTGCACTCTGCTGCCAGTTGGATAATCTCTGTCATGACCTTCTCTATGTGCTCTGTTCCTGTCAACTAGACCTTGAACAATAATAGATCTCGCATCAAATCATGGCTCCCTTGGGTCAACTAGTACTCTTTGCTCTCCACTGTGGGGGAACCTGTCATCCTGCCGCCGAGGCACGTATGACCCACTCCTCGAAGGAGGCATGGGCACTCGACGATGGTTATCATGGTCGAGTCGGTGATCATACTGCTCGTGGTTTCTGTACTGATTCTGCACGTGCCCACGTCCCTCACGCCATGGAGGCAATCTTGGGCTGTGAGCCGACTGGACTGTGTCCGCCACCACAGACCTTCTATGAATCATATTCCGTGATTGAGATACTGCTGTATTCTGTTCTCCAGCTGCTCGAAGTAAGGCTCGGATCTGCATCAAACCCCTGCCTGCCTCTGACTGGGAAGGCTAGATTGACTCTCCTATTCGGGCTGCGGCTGTGAGATTTTGGATTGGAGTGCGATATTCCTAAGTTTGAGGTGGAAAAAGCTGTCGTCTACTGGATTCAGGGATCTGCTGCCGAGCACGCTCGTCGAGTGCATGCTGCAGGTTCTCCAGTCGAGTGCGCTCAGCCAAGTTGGCCAGGCGCACTTCCTCCAAGGCCTGGGCCTCGGGGGTTTCTCCAACGATAGGAGTGTGAAGAGCATCCATGTAGCGGCGGAGAAGCACTTCCCTCCGCTGCGAAGAAAGGGGCTCGGGGCGGTACTCCTCGTGAACGCGTGATGGATCGCTGCCGCCATCGCCATCGTCGTTGCTGGGGAAGCCAGGAGAACTGGGTGGTCCGTCGACCATCAAGACTTCAGCCGCGGGATCGCTGCTATCGCATTCGAATGCGGTCTCGACGGAGCCAGTCGAACTGGCCGTAGAGAGTTTCGTCAGGCTCGATTGCCGCAATATGTGAGGTGGCCGACAGGCGGGCCACCACATGCCTCACCCACCGCTGGAGCTGCGACCGACTGGAACGCTTGTGCCGGCGAGTGGCGGGGGATGAGGACACCATAGGAACCGACTGATACTGGGTCGATGGTTGTCGGAGAAGGATGCCGCGGATGCACGTGCGAAAGTGCGTCGCCCCGCGGACGGGGAGCGCATCGACGTCGAGTGGGGCTTCCTGGAGCCAGGCGGAGTCGTCGGTGATGAACACGAGCGTGCCGAGACGGATCTCGCGGCCCTCAACCAGTCCGCCGGCGGAAACCATGACGACCAGAATCATAAAAATTGCAACTCCACCAGAAAGTCGCTAAGACACCTGCCCCACAGTGGGCGCCAACTATCGTGGATCTAAGACTGACAGTAGAATGGGGGGTAGGTATGAGGAGGCAAGATCCTAGCTATGGTGAAGTTGTACACACGAGTTTTACGAGTTCAGGCCCTTCGCGGAGGAAGTAACAGCCCTACGTCTCGGTGCCCGGAGGCGGTCGACTGGATTATGTATTTGTGTGTTTACAGGGGGTGCAAACCCTTGTCTCAGTGGAGGGGGTGGCTTATATAGAGTGCGCCAGGACCCCAGCCAGCCCACGTTACAAGGAGTTTAGGGTACATAAAGACATGGCGTTACTGGTAACGGTAGCCTTAAATGCCTTAATGGCCTTAAAGGTTGCAGAGTGGACGCTTGCCCATTGCTGTTCTCGACGACTCTTGGTCTTCAAATAGGTCGAATGGATTCTTGTATGGTCGAATGATCGTGTGGTCGAGTGACCCAAAGAAGGAGTCTCCGAGTAACTGGTAGGTCGAGTGGATTGCACTCGACACCTTTGTTGGGCCCTCCCTCTCGTCTCTTGAGCTTCTTTGCTTCTAAGACAGTGACCTTGGATAGGACATATAGGTCAGGCCTATTACCCTACCCCAGGTCTATGTCCTCATCAGTGCCACCCCCGCCCTTTCCTTTCTCCCATGAGGAGGGAAAGGTAAGAGTGCCAACCCTCTCCCTTTTCTTCCCCTTAGGGCCGACGGCAAGGGAGAGGGGCGCACCAGCCCCATGTGGGCCCGTGTGTTCCCCCTTTGGCCCATTAAGCCCATATAGCCTCCTGGGGCCTTCCGGGTGATCCGATGAATACCCGGTACCTCCCCAAACTTTTCCGGTGTCCAAATATCATCGTCCTACATATCAATCTTTACCTATGGATCATTTCGAAGCTCCTCGTCATGTCCGTAGTCTCATACGGGACTTCGAGCAACATTCGGACACGAAATCATATAACTCATATAACATTATGTCGTCAACGAACGTTAAGCGGGCGGACCCTACGGGTTTGAGAACTATGTAGACATGACCGAGTCACCTCTCTGGAAATAACCAATAGCGGAATCTGGATGCCCATATTGGTTCCTACATATTCTATGAAGATCTTTATCGGTCAAACCTTATGACAACATACTTGATTCCCTTTGTCTGTCGGTATGTTACTTGCCCGAGATTTGGTTGCCGATATCTCTATACCTAGTTCAGTCTCTTTACTCGTTTCATAATACATCATCTCGTAACTAACTCCTTAGTCACTTTACTTGCAAGCTTCTTGTGATGTGTATTACCAAGAGGGCCCAGAGATACCTCTCAAATACACAGAGTGACAAATCCTAATCTCAATCCATACCAACTCAACAGACACCTTCGAAGATACTTGTAGCGCATCTTTATGGTCACCCAGTTACGTTGTGACATTTGATAGCACACAAGGTATTCCTCCGGTATCCGGGAGTTGCATGATTTCACAGTCGAAGGAATATTTATTTGACATTAAGAAAGCGATAGCAATAAACTGAATGATCACATGCTAAGCTAATGGATGGGTCTTGTCCATCACATCATTCTCCTAATGATGTGATCCCGTTATCAAATGACAACTCATGTCCATGGTTAGGAAACCTTAACCATCTTTGATCAACGAGCTAGTCTAGTAGAGGCTTACTAGGGACACAGTATTTGTTTATGTATCCACACATGTATTTAAGTTTTCGGTCAATACAATTCTAGCATGAATAATAAACCTTTATCATGAATAAGGAAATATAATAATAACAACTTTATTATTGCCTCTAGGGCGTATTTCCATCAACGACGACACTCTTGGACTTCGGTTCCGGAGTCTTTGACTCGATAGGCAAGTTCCTGCATGTAACCTCCAAATAGTCTTCGAAAATCAACGATCCTGTCGAGTGGCCCCAACTTCACCGCAAGTGTCACCAGTTACCTGACATTAGTAATTGATACGTCTCCAGCGTATCTATAATTTTTTATTGTTCCATGCTATTATATTATCTGTTTTGGATGTTTAATGGGCTTTAATATACCTTTTTATATTATTTTTGGGACTAACCTACTAACCAAAGGCCCAGTGCAAATTGTTGTTGTTTTTGCCTATTTTAGTGTTTCGTAGAAAAGGAATATCAAACGGAATCGAAACGGAATGAAACCTTCGGGGAGTTATTTTTGGAACAAATGTGATCCAGGAGACTTGGAGTGGACGTCAAGAAAGAAGCAAGGAGGCCACGAGGCAGGAGGGCGCGCCCCCACCCTCGTGGGCCCCTCACAGCTCCACCGACCTACTTCTTCCTCCTATATATACCCATATACCCTGAAAACATCCAGGAGCACCACGAAACCCTATTTCCACTGCCACAACCTTCTGTACCCGTGAGATCCCATCTTGGGGCCTTTTCCGGCGCTCTGCCGGAGGGGGAATCGATCACGGAGGGCTTCTACATCAACACCATAGCATCTTCGATGATGTGTGAGTAGTTTACCACAGACCTTCGGGTCCATAGTTATTAGCTAGATGGCTTCTTCTCTCTCTTTGGATCTCAATATAAAGTTCTCCTCGATTCTCTTGGAGATCTATTCGATGTAATTCTTTTTTGCGGTGTGTTTGTCGAGATTCGATGAATTGTGGGTTTATGATCAAGATTATCTATGAACAATATTTGATTCTTCTCTAAAATCTTTTATGCATGATTTAATATCTTTGCAAGTCTCTTCGAATTATCAGTTTGGTTTGGCCTACTAGATTGATCTTTCTTGCAATGGGAGAAGTGCTTAGCTTTGGGTTCAATCTTGCGGTGTCCTTTCCCAGTGATAGAAGGGGCAGCAAGGCACGTATTGTATTGTTGCCATCGAGGATAAAAAGATGGGGATTATATCATATTGCTTGAGTTTATCCCTCTACATCATGTCATCTTGCCTAATGCATTACTCTATTCTTATGAACTTAATACTCTAGATGAATGCGGGATAGCGGTCGATGTGTGGAGTAATAGTAGTAGATGCAGAATCGCTTCGGTCTACTTGTCGCGGACGTGATGCCTATATACATGATCATGCCTAGGTATTCTCATAACTATGTGCTTTCACTACAAAAAAGACATATCCATGACACTTTGGGCCGAACGAAACAAAATTCTATCATACATATGACACTTCTATGACGATAATTGTGACAAAACCCGGTATCATCATAGATGTGGTGGGCTCCTACTTCTATGACAAAAAAACATGATAGAAAATGGGCTTTTCATCCTGGGCGGGCCGGAGACACAGCTGCATGACATTCTTTGGGCCGTCCATGACGGAAAAAACCGTGGTAGAAGCGAGGGGGAGGAAAATTTCGGGGAGTTCCCGGTTACGGTGGGAGGTCGGGGCCGAGCGATGCGCGTTTCTCTCGTACACGTACGCGCGTGTGTGCGAGGCGTTGGCTCTAACTGAAACCGAGCGATGCGTTGGGCTCTAACTGAACCCGAGCGATTGCACTGCAGGCTATGTGTTACTGAACCCGAGCGATCGATCGATGGCTGTTAACTGAACCCGATCGAGCGATTCCTTCGCTACTGCTGCTAACTGAAGCCGATCGATGGGATGAACAGTGAGCATTGCG
>NC_041392.1:201899385-201925012 GCF_002162155.2 Triticum dicoccoides
GGTTGAACAGGACCCCGCGGTGTGGAGGGCTGGATGAACAGTAGACGGTGGAGGGGTGGTTGAACAGTAGCCGGTGGAGTAGCGCGCGGTGGAGGCTGGATGAACATGAGCCCGTGGAGGCTGGATGAACAGGAGCCCGTGGAGGCTGGAGGAGGTCGACGGTGGAGATGAACAGTATCCCGTGGAGTCCCGTTTTGCGGTACGCCACACCCCTCCCGATGAACAGGACCCCCGTTTCGACCGTAGCGCTCCAACACAAGTCCGTTTCGTCCGTTTTGCAGTACGCCACACCCCCTCCCGATCAACAGGACCCCCGTTTCGACCGTAGGAGGTCCATTTCCTCCGTTTTGCGGTACGCCAGACCCCTCCCGATGAACAGGATCCCGTTTCGAACGTGGCCGGTCGAACACAAGGCCGTTTCCTCCGTTCTGCGGTACGCCAGGCCTCGTTAACATCGCTTGTTTCATCCAAGCTCTCCCGATGAACACAACACATTCCGTTGCCTCCCCATGAACACGACGCATTCCGTTGCCTCCCCATGAACATGACAATGACGTTGTTTCTCCGTTCCGACCCAGCCATGTACACGAGCCGTCGTCGAACGTATGCGCGAGTAGGCGTTCGAGACCCCGCCCGTATGTACACATACGTGGCCGTATTTTCTTTCTTGCACCCTGGCCGTTGTACGTACCTGTAAATGCTACGTGCGCGCCTCTACTACGACACGTGCGCGCCTCTACATCGACCAGTATGTACGTACATGTTCGCGACCAGAATGACAACGCTACGTACGCTTCGACCAGGTGGGTCCCGAGTGTCAGGCTCTTCCTTTCCTGCGAAGATGTAGCTGGTCGGTCCCAGCAGTCAGGGGGCGAATCGTTTTGTTTTTTTTGCCCGGACGCACTTCCTTGCGTGTGAAGATGTAGCTGGTGGGTCCCAGCAGTCAGGGGGAATCGTTTTTTTCGTGAAATACGGTCGCCTGTCCGATGGGTCCCGTTGTCAGGTGCAGGAATAATTATTCCGCACGTAATAAGGAGGCACTTCCTTGCTGCAGCCGTTGACCCAGCTGTCAGCCTCTCCACGTACAGTCCACGTCCGATGGAAGCCGTTCCTTGACCGCGTTGACCACGCCGCGCCGAGAGCACCAGGGCGGTGGACGACGGCGATGCCTAGGAAGGGGACGACGTTGAGCCGGGGAAGACGCGGCAGTGGATGCCCACGCGTAGAGGAGTACGAGGGTTCACTGGTTCGCTGTGGTGTGAGGCTGCTGTCGCTGCAGAATAACAGGGGGTATGGGTTAGTAGAGGGATGGCCTGGACAGTGGTGGGAGTAGTAGGGGGCGGTGAGGCCTCCGTCGCATCACAGCCGGCCACGGGAGGCAGGAGCACGACGCATGACCGGCGTTGGTTTGGGCGGCTGGAGCAAGAAGACCAGAGGTTGAAGAAGCACTACAGCCGTTGGATGGACATCGTACGGTCACTGGAGCTAGAATCGTGCATATTGACTAAGTTGACAAAGCCCTCCGTCCCCGTCAACTTAGTAGGCCCACAAGTCAGCCTGCCACTATACTGGATCCCAGCTAACAAGGGGAGTATTCATTTTTTTGTGCGTAATAAGGAGGAACTTCCTTGCGTGCGAAGATATAACTGGTGGGTCCGAGCTGTCAGCGGCGGTAACGTTTTTTTCGCGAAATACAGTGGCCCTTTCGGTGGGTCCCTGATGTCAGGTGGAGGAATCATTATTTTGCGTGTAATAAGGAGGCATTTCCTTGCGTGCGGCTGTGGACCCAGCTGTCGGCCTCTCCACGTAAAGTCCACTTTAGATGCATGTCGGTTGTTGAACACGTTGACCACGCCGCGCCGAGAGCACCAGGGCGGTGGACGACGGCGAGGCCTAGGAAGGGAACGACACAGAGGCAGGGAAGACTCGGTAGTTGTTTCCCACGCGGAGGGGAGTACGACTGTACGAGGGTTTACTGATTCGTCTGCCGTCGCCGCAGAATAACAACAGGTGGGGGTGAGTAGAGGGATGGCTAGGCCAGCGATGGGAGTACGGTGGGGCGGTGAGACCTGCGCGACAGCAGAGCCGGCCGCGGGGAGGAGGGAGCAGGCAGTCCTGCCGGTGCCTGTTTGAGTGGCTGGAGCAGGAAGAGCAGAGATTGAAGAAGCACGACGGCCATTGGATGGCCATCCAACAGTCACTTCTTGTGCGTCAACCTTTTTTTAGGAAAGCCTCAAATCTGTGGAAAATAGCATACAACCCATTTGCTAATTCTTAAGGTTTTTTTGGAGCCCATATTCTTTTTGTTAGCATTACAGCCCATATTGTGGCCACGGTTAAAAAATTATACGAAATTTTGCATATTTCGGTGCGGTCCGAACTGTTTTTAATCCCGAAATTTCGACTCACATTCAAACTGATTTTAAAAGTAAATGTATATCAATATAAAATCCAACAAATTCTCGACGCATAAAAATTACTGTAATTTAAAATCTTGAAATGAAAAAAAATATATTTGAAACTAATTGCCGGTTTGATGTGTTTTAAAAATGTACAACCCATTTCTCCTTACTGATGGGCCATTTTCTCGGCCAGCCGAATGAAAGCTCTCCTCGCCTTGAAAGATTTGCAGCCCAACAGGCCTAACAAAGCGACTTACTTGGCAAATCACAAAAAAACTGGGTTGTGGCCGTGGACCCAGCTGTCAGTCCATTTGTTTTTTTAGTCCATTTGGTGGGCTGGGTGAAACAATGATGTAGCATCTATGCAGCCCATTTAAATCCCATTTGCATTTTTCTCGAAAGCCGCGGACTTGCTGGGCTGGGTGAAAATATCATGTTGGGCTAGACGGAGAAATGTTATAAAAACATAAACACATGATTGCACGTAAGTAAAATCTTTGCTAGCTTATGTACGCAATCACTAGGAGTTAACTTGCCAAGTTATATATAAACAATTATTATTATTATTTTGTAAGAACTTTCAACTTACGAAATAAAATATCATTTTAATTTGATGAGTTAATAGTACGTGGGGTATTATTATTTTTTAGGCTAGACGTGGGACAGTTGAGTTGGTTATAGGGGAAACTACTGGGAGAAAACTCAGTTTACATCGAAAAAGAAAGTGGGAGAAAATTTAGAGACCTACTGGGTCCACCTGAGGAGGGGAATATGTTGGGAGGAAGGAGATTCAAAGCACGGCAGCCGAGTGAACTAGTTTTTTTACAGACAAGTGAACTAGTTTACATACATAAGCAAATTGCCACTAAAAAAAGCAATCAGGTTAATGGGTTCTTAAAAGAAATATTTCGGACAAAACAGATAATTACGACACATAGGCTAATGCATGAAACACTCACATGATAAAGGTGCTTATAAACAGATAAAGTACAACATCTAGACCTTCCTGGCACGCTTGATCATGACGCTGCGGCTGTCCGTGTACTCGTCGGTTACGGGAAGCAGACACGTCCTCATGTCCAAGATCTGCATGTACATGTCGTAGCATGTGTATGCGCCCTTGGCCGCGTAGGTTATGTAGGCTAGATTCAAAGGTACCTCCCACGTGTTCAGGTCGTCTTCTTTCATGTTGGCGTATCAGGGGTCGATGATGGTCTCAGCGAAGTCAACAACAGAGTCCTTCTCCTGCCCTTTGCTGATGATCTTGTATTGCTTCTGGATGTCGACAAGCTTGTTGCACCAGATGGCTGAATCGCCGCGTTCTTCCTTCTCTCCACCGTACCGAAGGTGCAGTCGGCGCTGCCGATGAAACGGGCGAATGCTCCAGAACCTGGTGCAGCCATAGGACTGAGGTGAGGCAGAGCTTCACCGAGTCCGTATCGTTGGCGTACATCACATTCAACTTGGTGCAGCCGTAGGACTGAACGGCGAACTCAAAGGGGAACTCCATGCTGAAGTCCATATCCAGTCGGCGCTGCCGATGAAACGGGCGAATGCTCCAGAACCTGGTGCAGCCATAGGACTGAGGCGAGGCAGAGCTTCACCGAGTCCGTATCGTTGGCGTACATCACATTCAACTTGGTGCAGCCGTAGGACTGAACGGCGAACTCAAAGGGGAACTCCATGCTGAAGTCCATATCCAGCAGGCTCACCCCTCGGATCGCCATTAGAGTCTCTTCGAGTGAACGAATGTGTAAGCGGCGGCAGCAGTTCGTTTTTCAGGTCTTGGGGAACTGGATTCGATAGTAAGCTGAGTGTGTACAGGCGACAATAATTACTACCCCTCCCTCGTCCGTTGCACGCCCGGGAGAAGATGCACCCTCGGCCACACGTCGGTTCACGAGCGGATCTGTATTGGTACTGTAATAACAGGAGTTAGTGGTCACTTTACTTAAATTTAATTAGCTTTAATAGAAATTTGTACTTAAAACAAGCAATGCATTCACTCGTTCTATCAGTGCCACAGGATCAACATGCACAACAATTAGAATTATTATTCTCAGGACGCACACGATCATCACATTTGTCGCACTTTCACAAAAGATAATACTACCGAGTTTGAACTGTTTGTTGTGGTTGTTGTCCTCTGCATCATCATGCTGTGTTTCCCAGCTTGCAAGATTCAGAACCAACAAATAAGATCCAAATAATAAGTACAACAAAGATGCCTACACATCTCATTGATTCCCAGCTTGCAAGATTCAGAACCAACAAATAAGATCCAAATAATAAGTACAACAAAGATGCCTACACATCTCACTGATTCCCAGCTTGCAAGATTCAGAACCAACCCATTAGAGCCTTTTGATAAAGTGAATATCGGGATTAAATCCATCTTGGCTAACCATGTCATACAATCGAAGAACTTGGCGAATGCTCTTGACCATCACAACATATGTAGTTGAGTATTCCTGTTTGCACAGCATGTTTGCACAGCACAAACAAGGAGACAGGAGAGCATGATTTCGCTTTAATAGCGGCCTCCTTGAACTCAACCTCCATCTCTACTTGGATGAGGTCTGCCTGGAGTTCCATGATTCAATTCATGCGCCTTTTTCTGCAGTTCACCTGAAATGAAGCAAAGATTGCATCATTCAGCTAGCAAGAAGTACTTGCTCTTGTGAGCTGGCAGGTTCTTCTTTAGTAGTTGCACTAAAATTGAGGAACATTAAGGCTGGCTGTCTGGCTCATGTAAGGTGCAACTATAATTTTCTTATCCTTTTGTGCAGCTCCACTAAAATAAAGTGCCATTTTGGTGACTGTGACGGCTCCATCTTGCAAAGGCTAATAAAATGTTGCACGAGATTACCAGCAGAACTTGATGGAGATTTTGGAAACTCCAATTACCATTTTGTGCAGTTCCACCAAAATTGAGAGATGTTGCCCGCGTGACATTTTAGTTGAACTGCACAAGACACTCATTCCAAAAAAAGTGTTTTCTGCAGTTCACGAAAAGGTCATAATAGCAACAAGGTGAAATGGATATCCCTATCTGCACAAAAAGATAAAAAGTAAACAGTTGCTGGTCAATAAGAATATACAAAACATATACAAAATTAAAAGAAGCATCTTAATTATGTTCATGGCAATCACGCAAGGACAATAGAAATTTTAAAACGTCAGTGATGCTTCATGTTACCAGAAGCATTACAATCAACAATGAGATTCCTCAAATATGGGATTACTTTAATGGTGGCATTGCTTGTTTACCAGACACAGTAAATCAACAGCAGCTAAAGAGTTGGTTTAAGGGCATGGGACCGTGGGGACACCAGGACACTTAGCAGCGTAAAGGAGCAACTTACTTATCATACTGGGGAAAACAGCAGGAGTGCCATTGTACTATGTGAGGGCAGCAAATCTAATCCTGGAGACCTTTTACTGTGTGATGGCAGCAAATCTAATCCTGGAGACCTTTTACTATGTGAGGGCAGCAAATCTAAGCCTGAGACCTTTTACTATGTGAGGGCAGCAAATCTAATCCTGGAGACCTTTTACTATGTGATGGCAGCAAATCTAATCCTGGACATACTCTGTTGACTTGTCCACCAGCCGCCACTTTCTATCCTTTTTTTAACCAATAATAGATCTGTTCCTTATCCAGTTTGTACTGCGTTTTCCCATTATTTCCCTTTTCAACCAAGAGACCGGTTGGGTATCCGGTCTCTACTACATTCACCATATTATTTCCTCTTTGAATCAAGTCCTAGATTCATGCTACAACTTTCCCCCTTTCTTCGTTGTTTTAACAAAGCCCTAGATTCGAATGCATGAAGTAGCTTTACCTCTAATAATACTAAAAACTTAGGTGGCTTTGGAAGAGCTGCTGGGAGTAGAAAAAGATGCACATGCAGACACATGGGGAGCTGGGGCAATAGAGCAAGGCCGCTTTCGAAGAACTTATACCTGAGGGTCGCCGGGATGTCGGCGGCGGCAGGTCGGATCTGCGGACAATACGGCAGGGTGGAAGAAGGGTCGGAGGACCTCCCGAGTCGGCCATGTGTCGGAGAGAACGGCACAGGCTGAGGATCGGGCCCCTCCGGCAGCTGTGGGTTTCCTCCCTCGGCGGCGATGACCGCGTGAACGATGCACCTTTTAGTCCTCTACACACACCGGCCGAAGGGATCCGACCGGATCTGTGACCAACGGTGAGCAGAGAGAAAATGTCACTACTGTTGTCTTGTTTATATCTAGAGAGGATGAGAGAATGAAGAGAGCAACCCTAGTAAAGCAAGCGCTCAGGCCCCTGCCTCCATATATAGTGGAGTGATTATCTTTTTTCTCTCCACAAGAAGCGTTTCAATTTGTGTACGTGGCATTAAAGAAAAGAAACTCTCTATTTAAGGTGACTACTGTACGACTCCTACTTACTACTAGTAGTACTACAGTATTGTTCACTTGTGCTCCCCGCCCCTCCATTCATTGAACAACCCCACGGGTGAATCAACATACAGTAAGTACTGTATTTATATAGAACGAACAAGCTCGAACTGTTTTCACATAGTTAAAAGTTGAGGGCGGGGCTTTTCCCGGGAAGTATGCGCGGCAGTTTTTGGGTAGGGCCAGAAGACTATTTTAATTTTTTTTAACTTCGAGACGGCCACATAGCATGGAGCCGACCCCAACGATTTTAAGCTTACAGGCATGGTACACGCTATCCTAGACTACTATACACATGAAACTGCCACACAAGCGTCCGGGCTGCGCTTGGCTCTTCGCCTCTTCGGGAAGTCAAACAATGATGGAATACTACTGCACTGGAGGAGTACTACAGTACGCTTCTGGCCATTTGACACCGATTGAACTGCTGCATGTCCACCGCGTGTGGGAGTGAGAGCGTGTAGCGAAAGCTTCTCCTAGTCTTGCCAGCCACCACGCTCATGGGTGAGGGAGGGACGCTCCTGCCTTTGCGTGTATGACAGGTGGGCCCTACAGGAGTGTGGCCAACCTGTCATACAGCCAAAGGCATGTGCAGTTAAGTCCGTGAGGTAGAGGATAATCAAACTTCTCGTTGATGTACGAGTTGATGCGACACATCAAAGCACTGCACTTGATATATTTCAATAATTTGCATGTGTGACTCCTAGATACAGAGGTTGGGGGTCATCATCCTCCTTTTCAAGAAAAAATAGACGCGTGTGTGAGAGGACGAGTGCGTGCGTGCACCTCTTCTCTTCCTGTATAACGTACTACTAAACTCATAGTACAAGTTTTTGTGGGTGGCACGATGGTGCGTGCGAGAAGTCCCGAGAGATAGGTTTAATGCATTAATTGCAATGCATGCATGCATAAAGTACATGCATTGGTCAATTTTCTCTTAATACTTGCATGCAATGATTTAATGCACCTTGGAATCTAAACATGTGTTGGGGACAACCAAATTGAGCCTTATAAAATGGAAAAACTAAAATTTTGAGATAAGCACTATAAAACCGGAAAGGAGGGAGTAGAAAAAGAAGTACTCCATCCGGGAATAGTGCCGCAGTTCGAAACTAGAACTGTCAATAAATTTTGAGCTTGCGTCTCGTCACATTCCAAATTACTCCATGCTATATTGAATTGCAAACCTGTTCACACCGATCACAACCTAAACGGTTTCCCACTTAGGAGCATATTAGTACTCGGTTATAAATACTAGTATGCCAAGATGACTGCACATTCCTCCTCAACTCCTCATCCACAAAAACAAACAAGTCATTCAGCATCCTACCATTGCGTCTGCCATGGCCAGTGTGAGTTCTGGGTCGAGAGATTGCCACCAGGGAGAGGAGAGCATGGAAGCGGAAGTACGAGAGATGTCCCGCCTCACTGCGAGAGCAGCCGACGTCCCGCCGCGCACAGCACATAGGTCCCGCTGTGCCGCTGAAGTAGCACGGAGGTCCCGCCGCATCGTCGATATGCAGCAGACTGGTCCGGTCGCGCCACGGAAGCAGCAGAGATGTCCCGCCGCGCCACGAATGCAGTAGAGATGTCCCGCCCCACCGCGGCGGCCTGGGAAAATTTCTCGCGGGCACGCGACGAGTGTTACAGGCGCATGCATGCGATCGTCCATAGCCAGACGGATCAGATCTCCCGCTCGGCAAGGTTGCAGGACGACATGATAGCCTCATTTGAACAGGCTACTGGCGTCATCTGGCAACTAAGGGAGGGCAATGAGAGGCTCTGGGCCGAGCACGACCTGCTGAGGGAGAAGATCGTCCGAAGTGCAAACTTGCAGGAGGAGACTAGTGCCTTGTTGAAGAAACTTATGGACGAGAATGACATGCTCCGCAACGAGCGCCAAAGGCTGGTGGAGGAATCCATGGATGTTCTCAAGCAGCGTCTTGAGGACATGAAAGAGCTCATTGCCGCTCGCCGCAGAGACTAGTTTCCTGGTTTCTTTTGATGTAATACTCGGTTTAGTATGTGGATTGTGTCGTCGGTTGTGAAATGTTGGGTTCTAGTGCGGATGTTTGGCCTTTGTTGGCCTCTTGGGATGTTGCGATTTCAATCTGGTAGCTTTTAGTCCTTCGTGTTAGGCTAGAGTTGTGTTGAACTTCTTGTGAATTGTGGTGGTTTTCAGTAATGAAAATTGGAAGGGGCAAGCCCTTCTTTGATCAAAAAAAATTTAATCGTCCTTATATATTCATTAGTCTTGCTATAAGTCGCAGTAGATGCTATATAGGTCTGTCAAATCTTATATCAAGATCCGTGCTTTCAGATTTTCTTTTTTCTCTCTTAAATCTCAGTCGAGTGAGACATAGCCACGCCATTAAACAGAGGCTCGGGCGCCATTAATGGAGACCTTGGGAGAGAGGTGGACGGCAGATGGAGGTCAAAGGGCTCTCCTCCCGATAAACACGCGCAGGGGTCTGATCGCACGCCTCTCGTACTCAAATAGCTACCCTGCACGTCGCCTCCTAGCTAATAAAAAAGGGGACGCGTGGCGGCACGTAAATGGTACTAGTAAGTAGAACGCCCACGGTTTCAATAATACTTGTGTTTCCGATTGTAACGTGACAACACTTCTTCCAAAATGACTTTGTTGATTGTTAATGTGTGCGCCTTCGCAAATCAGACTGCAAATTTCCCACAGCATGTTGGTGCCATGTCATGGCACCAAGCCAAGTTTCATTATTTTCATGCGTGTTTTGGATTTACAGGAATTAAAAAACTAAGTTTCTCAATGTTTCCAACCCAGCCACGACGCCCAGAATTTTGAATTTAATTCCCATTTCTTGCATGGAACCTAGAAATTTACCCGAGGACACACATGTGATTTTTCAACCAACTTTGGTGCACTAGAACATGTGCTTGTATTTAAAATTTGAATTGTGCACACAAAGGTGACACGTTCCCTCCCAGAACCACGAGCCTTCTTCAGAGAATCTCCGATTTGCAAGAAGCTTATACCAAAATTTGTTCCTATTCGGCCATTTTTTACCATGACATGACACCATGCCAAGTTTCATGATTTTAAAACCAAGTTTCTCAATGTTATCGACTGAGCCACGATGCCCAGATGTTTGAATTTTATTCTCATTTTTTGCATGGGACCTACTCCCTCCTTCCATCTATATAGGGCCTAATGTGTTTTTCAAGACAGCCTTTAACTATTGACAAGATTAATAGCACATGAGATGTATACTATGCAAATTATATTATTGGAAGCTCCTTTGACATACAAAATTGAAGGTATGCTTTGTGTAAGTTGCATGTCATATATTATTGCTCTAACATTTGATCAAAGTTAGCCTTGAAAAATGCATTAGGACCTATATGCATGAGAGGAGTCGACTTCGAGAGAACGTGTTTGTTTGAGAGACACCGAGGAAGACTACTATATATAGATGGTGCATGTAGGCGGGAATTAAACTAAGGGATGGTCTTATTGGTTTCGGGGATATAGGGGAAGAATGAGAGGCGGGGGGTAGCTAGAAGGAGATTGTTAAGTGTGAGTGTGTGTTTTACCCATCTAGGCGGAAGTTATGTGCACAAAAGAGGAGAACAATTCGATGTGGCGTTAGGATTGAGGGTAATTAACTATGATGGAGACATAGAGACCTTGAATGTGCATGTGTGAGAGGTATACATGTATACGTGGGATGTGTGTGTGCGCGCGCATGATCGAGATAAAAGAAAGAAGACATAAGTCATAAGATCAATGACATGGGAGAGGCGGATCGGTATGACAATATGCATGCATGTGAGAATGCACGGAAGAAGTCCCGACAATTGAGCATGTGTTTTTGTCTTTAAGAGATAGTGGCGTGGGCTGGAGCATGCATCTATGGCGAGCAGAGGGAGTGAGGCGCAACGATTGTGCAAAAGAGACCAACCTATAAATGCATATGTATGGAGAGACATATATAGTGTGGGTGATAGGAAGCAAGACTCCGTGCGAGAAAGAAATGTTGACAGAGAAACTACAGATAGATACAAAGACGGAGATGCTAGCTAGAGGGACATCCGCTAGTTTGGGTGTTGGAGATGACCGTCGGGTGGTTCAAAGGGTGAAGTTATATATGTGTGTGAGAGGGCACTTGACTTCATGTAGAGAGAAACATATGTAGTGTGTGTGATAGGAATCAGGAGTGAGGGCGAGAAAGAAGGTTGATGGAGAAACAGATAAATAGAAAGATAAAGATGCTAGCTAGTGTGCGTTAGAGGTAGGAGTCGAGTGGATCAGAAGGCTGGGTTATGTGTGTGGGTGTGAGAGAGATAGAGAAAGGGTGTGTGTGAGTCACATACAAACAGATATCAGAGAGAACTGAGATCCAGAGAGACGGATTTTTGTGTCTGCGAGAGAGAAAGATATTTCACAACGAGAGTGATAGCTAGAGAGACATACGAGGGAACGCAAGATATCTCTAGGGAGAGAGGGCGTGTGTGAGCGACATACAAGAGAACAATGGAGAAATATGAGACCCTGGGAGACAGAGTTTGTTTTTGTGTGTGAGAAAGAGATATTGATGAGGAAGAGTCGTAGGTTCTCATATCTAAGGAGCGAAAGACATCTCTGTATGAGGGGTGTGCGAGTGGCACACATGGGAATAGTAGAGAGAAATGAGACCCCGGGAGACAAAGTTTTGTGTTTGTGTGAGAGAAAGAGATTCCACATGGAGAATCATAGTTAGAGACACATAGCAGGGAGCGAGATATACTTAGAGAGAGATAGAGTGATGAAGGTCGAGGGAGAGAGTACCGTCGGTGTGTTACAAAGATAAAAGATCATTGTCGACATACATGTAGCACGAGAGATACCTGAGAGATGATGAACGCGTATAGGTCCAGAGAGATAGTCCTATATAAGCATGAGTGATAGCTATATGAGACGAATATCTGGATTAAAGGGGATTCAAATATTTAAACTAGAGATCATGACATCAATAATATCATAATGCAAATTGGTGCATCAAACATGCATATTCATTTGAATTTGGGCACACGTGTAATGTTATATAGTTTATCAATATTGGTGAACCATAGATTCTTCATATAGTTTATCAATATATGGTTTATATGCAATTAATGTCTAAACGGGATTACACTATATGTTGCGTGTGTGAAACACATTATACATGTTTGAGAAGTAAAAAAAACCCGCATGAAACACACATTAATTGGAGACAGTTAGCGAGGAATGCATACATTGGATTTCAACATAAAGTGGTTTCAAATATTTGAAAATCCAAATTGATGGATACAACCTTATGAATCTGAGATCATGCCATTTGTAAACCATATTTATGTATAAATGGTGCTGTGCTTTTGAAAGTATATATAAAAAAATGATGTATATATAATGTAATTCCAATTGAAAATGGATCCCGCCCGAAAAAAATAGAATAGAAACGGGATTCGAATTGAGTTGGCACAGTAAACATGCACTCTGCAAAATTTGAACGAAGCGGGGAAAGTCGCAGTAACCGCCCGGAACCAAAATCTGCGAGATGGAAATCACTGCTGCCTATCCCTGCCACGCAAAGCCTATATGCTGGATTTCTATAGGTTTCGATAGGGGTAGGTTTGCAATTTCACCCAAACGTGACGTAACCACCTCTCACCCGGATTCATACACGGTGGGCGCCAAAACATAGTGTGTCCTCGGCTGAAATTGACTCCCTCCCCGATTCATATTCATACACGGTGGGCGCCAAAAACAAACTCTCGTCGGCAAATATTCGGTGTATGCGAGATTACTGTCCTATCTCCGACCGACTAGTGTTGTTGTGATGTAGTAGAAATTTGAAACGGGGGCTAAGTTTGTAAATTTCCTCGCATTTGAGACAAGCGCCCCCTGAATACATGGTTCCCTCCTTCCTCTCTACCTCCCTTTTCCCCATTCGTACTCCGTGGGCGCCAAAACACCCTCTCCATCCCACCCTCCTCTGTCCACGGCCATCCGCCACCCCATCCACTGTCGTCCTCCTCCACCATGCCGGAGCTGATACCCCGATGCCGCCGTCCATTAAAAGAGATCAACCTCTCTCATCCACGGCTTCGGACCGGGATCCTTGCATCCCGTCCTCTCGCTTCATCCCCGTCGTCGTCCACCTTGCCGGCGCCGCTCCTACGACCGTCTCGTCCACCGCGCCCCGCCGCCACCGTCTACCCTCCTAGATCTGCTTCCACACCGCCAACAGCCATCGCTACCGCACCACAAATTCTCAGCAGATGCCTACACGGCGCCGCACCAGAGGCGGTACTCTTTCGTATCTGCTCAACTTATTTATCGCAGCAAGAAAATAGATCGCCACTGCTTTACTCTGATTTCTTGTCTTGGTTGCGAAGTTTCCTTTGTCCGGTTTGCACCTTCAGATCTGCCATGGCACGCTCAACACCATACTCGCAATGCTTATGGTTTCCCCTTTTATATTCCACACTAGTTAAATCACAGTAGAGTAAATTTCAAAATTGGGTCAGTCGATTTTTCAGAGCTCGCTGGAGTTCGCCGGTGCGATCAAAGGGGCTCGGGTGGTTGTGGGGCCTCGCCGTACGAAGAAAACTCGACGTGGGTGGGGGTTGGGGTGGGGTGGGGGTGGTGGAGGAACACAGGCGATGGGGGCCGGTGGTCCGGCCGGCGGCTCGTGCGGTGTTCTGTATGGGAAGAATCAGAGATGAGGAAGAAGAAGGGTTAGGAGACGTAGGATCTTCATCCAACCGCCTGAAATGGTCGAGAGATAGCTAGGAGTTGCATTCTTAATGCACTCTAGTTCATCATGTGTGGGCACTGTGCAACCAACATTTTATTATCCAAAATCTGCTTGCTCTTCTTTACCATGTTCCTCTTCCGTGTACTCTCTCCGTTCCTAAATACAAGTCTTTGTATAGATTCCACCATGGACTACATATGGAGAAAAATGAGTGAATCTACACTCTAAAATGTACCTGGATACATCTTTATGTGATCCATAGTGGAAATCTCTACCAAGACTTATATTTTGGAATGGAGGGAGTATGATAGTAGTACAGTATGTTCCTTGTACTGAAGATGAGCAGGGACATTTGCAGTGTAGAGGTCTATACGGTCGGTTGTGATGGACACTTTGAGCCTCTTTGATTCGTAGGATCTTGTAAACATAGGAATAGAATTTGTAGTGGCCTGCCCACTTGAATCCTATAAGAATTGCAAGGAAATGCAGGGAGCTGTGTCTCCTTTGAGAGTTACATTGATATTAACAGTACCGCACCTTCACTTGAAGAGAGCTAGTATCCGAAGCCTTTCTAGCCGTATCAGCAATACTAGCACATATATTCCAGCAAGTTCCACTTTCCTCATTTTACTCTGATGCTTAAGGTCTTCCTGTTATATCTACACTATGATCTGTGTAGTTGCTTTGTGTCGCACTAGCAGCAATCCACTCTTGAAGCTAAACACTGCAATGACTTACAAAATTGGCACCAAGGCATTGAGTGTCATTCTGGATGCAACGAAACTCATGAAAGGAAATATGCCCTAGAGGCAATAAGAAAGTTATTATTTATTTCCTTATATCATGATAAATGTTTATTATTCATGCTAGAATTGTATTAACCGGAAACATAATACATGTGTGAATACATAGACAAACAGAGTGTCACTAGTATGCCTCTACTTGACTAGCTCGTTAATCAAAGATGGTTATGTTTCCTAACCATGGACAAAGAGTTGTTATTTGATTAACGGGATCACATCATTAGGTGAATGATCTGATTGACATGACACATTCCATTAGCTTAGCACCCAATCATTTAGTATTTTGCTATTGCTTTCATTCATGACTTATACATGTTCCTATGACTATGAGATTATGCAACTCCCATTTGCCGGAGGAACACTTTGTGTGCTACCAAACGTCACAACATAACTGGGTGATTATAAAGGTGCTCTACAGGTGTCTCCAAAGGTACATGTTGGGTTGGCGTATTTCGAGATTAGGATTTGTCACTCCGATTGTCAGAGAGGTATCTCTGGGCCCTCTCGGTAATACACATCACATAAGCCTTGCAAGCATTGCAACTAATGAGTTAGTTGTGAGATGATGTATTACGGAACGAGTAAAGAGACTTGCCGGTAACGAGATTGAACTAGGTATTGAGATACCGACGATCGAATCTCGGGCAAGTAACATACCGATGAGAAAGGGAACAACGTATGTTGTTATGCGGTCTGACTGATAAAGATCTTCGTAGAATATGTAGGAACCAATATGAGCATCCAGGTTCCGCTATTGGTTATTGACTGGAGACGTGTCTCAGTCATGTCTACATTGTTCTCGAACTGTAGGGTCCGCACGCTTAACGTTACGATGACAGTTTCATTATGAGTTTATGTATTTTGATGTACCGAAGGTTGTTCGGAGTCCCAGATGTGATCATGGACATGACGAGGAGTCTCGAAATGGTCGAGACATAAAGATCGATATATTGGAAGCCTATATTTGGATATCGGAATCGTTCCGGATGAAATCGGGATTTTGCGGGAGTACCGGGGGGTTACCGGAACCCCCCGGGGGTTATTGGGCCTACATGGGCCCTAAGGGAGAAGAGAAAAGGAGGCAAGAGGTGGCCACGCACCCCTCCCCTCCCTAGTCCGAATAGGACAAGGAGAAGGGGGCGGCGCCCCCCCCCTTTCCTTTCCCTCTTCCTCCTCTTTCCCACTTCTCCTTCTCCAACTAGGAAAGAAGGGAGTCCTACTCCCGGTGGGAGTAGGACTCCCCCTTGGCGCGCCCTCCTTGGCCGGCCGGCCCCTCCCCTTGGCTCCTTTATATACGGGGGCAAGGGGGCACCCTAGAACACACAAGTTGATCTTCGTGATCATTCCTTAGCCGTGTGCGGTGCCCCCCTCCACCATATTCCACCTCGGTCATATTGTAGCGGTGCTTAGGCGAAGCCCTGCGACGGTTGAACATCAAGATCGTCACCACGCCGTCGTGCTGACGGAACTCCTCCCCGAAGCTTTGCTGGATCGGAGCCTGGGGAGCGTCATCGAGCTGAACGTGTGCTAAGAACTCGGAGATGCCGGAGTAACGGTACTTGGATCGGTTGGACCGGGAAGATGTATGACTACTTCCTCTATGTTGCATCAACGCTTCCGCTTCGGTCTACGAGGGTACGTAGACAACCCTCTCCCCTCTCGTTGCTATGCATCACCATGATCTTGCGTGTGCGTAGGATTTTTTTTTTGAAATTACTACGTTCCCCAACAGTGGCATCCGAGCCAGGTTTTATGGTTTGATGTTATATGCACAAGTAGAACACAAGTGAGTTGTGGGCGATATAAGTCATACTACTTACCAGTATGTCATACTTTGGTTCGGCAGTATTGTTGGATGAAGCGGCCCGGACCGACATTACGCGTACGCTTACGCGAGACTGGTTCTACTACCGTGCTTTGCACACAGGTGGCTGGAGGGTGTCAGTTTATCCAACTTTAGTTGAACCGAGTATGGCTACGCCCGGTCCTTGCGAAGGGTAAAACAACACCAACTTGACAAACTATCATTGTGGTTTTGATGCGTAGGTAAGACTGGTTCTTGCTTAAGCCCGTAGCAGCCACGTAAAACTTGCAACAAACAAAGTAGAGGACGTCTAACTTGTTTTTGCAGGGCATGTTGTGATGTGATATGGTCAAGGCATGATGCTAAATTTTATTGTATGAGATGATCATGTTTTGTAACCAAGTTATCGGCAACTGGCAGGAGCCATATGGTTGTCGCTTTATTGTATGCAATGCAATCGCCCTGTAATGCTTTACTTTATCACTAAGCGGTAGCGATAGTCGTAGAAGCATAAGATTGGCGAGACGACAATGATGCTACGATGGAGATCAAGGTGTCGCGCCGGTGACAATGGTGATCATGACGGTGCTTCGGAGATGGAGATCACAAGCACAAGATGATGATGGCCATATCATATCACTTATATTGATTGCATGTGATGTTTATCTTTTATGCATCTTATCCTGCTTTGATTGACGGTAGCATTATAAGATGATCTCTCACTAAATTTCAAGATAAAAAGTGTTCTCCCTGAGTATGCGCCGTTGCCAAAGTTCGTCGTGCCCAGACACCACGTGATGATCGGGTGTGATAAGCTCTACGTCCATCTACAACGGGTGCAAGCCAGTTTTGCACACGCAGAATACTCAGGTTAAACTTGACGAGCCTAGCATATGCAGATATGGCCTCGGAACACTGAGACCGAAGGTCGAGCGTGAATCATATAGTAGATATGATCAACATAGCGATGTTCACCATTGAAAACTACTCCATTTCACGTGATGATTGGTTATGGTTTAGTTGATTTGGATCACGTGATCACTTAGATGATTAGAGGGATGTCTATCTAAGTGGGAGTTCTTAAGTAATATGATTAATTGAACTTAAATTTATCATGAACTTAGTCCCTGATAGTATCTTGCTTGTTTATGTTGATTGTAGATAGATGGCCCGTGCTGTTGTTCCGTTGAATTTTAATGCGTTCCTTGAGAAAGCAAAGTTGAAAGATGATGGTAGCAATTACACGAACTGGGTCCGTAACTTGAGGATTATCCTCATTGCTGCACAAAAGAGTTACGTCCTGGAAGCACCGATGGGTGCCAGGCCTGCTGCTGATGCAACTGACGACGTTAAGAACGTCTGGTAGAGAAAAGCTGATGACTACTCGATAGTTCAATGTGCCATGCTTTACGGCTTAGAACCGGGACTTCAACGACATTTTGAACGTCATGGGGCATATGAGATGTTCCAGGAGTTGAAGTTAATATTCCAGCAGAATGCCCGGATTGAGAGATATGAAGTCTCCAATATATTCTATAGCTGCAAGATGGAGGAGAATAGTTCTGTCAGTGAGCATATACTCAAGATGTCTGGGTATTATAATCACTTGATTCAACTAGGAGTTAATCTTCTGGATGATAGCGTCATTGACATAATTCTCCAATCACTTCCACCAAGCTACAAGAGCTTCGAGAAGAGAAAAGGAGGCAAGAGGTGGCCACGCGCCCCTCCCCTCCCTAGTCCGAATAGGACAAGGAGAAGGGGGCGGCGCCCCCCCCCTTTCCTTTCCCTCTTCCTCCTCTTTCCCACTTCTCCTTCTCCAACTAGGAAAGAAGGGAGTCCTACTCCCGGTGGGAGTAGGACTCCCCCTTGGTGCGCCCTCCTTGGCCGGCCGCCCCCTCCCCTTGGCTCCTTTATGTACGGGGGGAAGGGGGCACCCTAGAACACACAAGTTGATCTTCGTGATCGTTCCTTAGCCGTGTGCGGTGCCCCCTCCACCATATTCCACCTCGGTCATATTGTAGCGGTGCTTAGGCGAAGCCCTGCGATGGTTGAACATCAAGATCGTCACCACGCCATCGTGCTGAGGGAACTCCTCCCTGAAGCTTTGCTGGATCGGAGCCCGTGGAGTGTCATCGAGTTGAACGTGTGCCAAGAACTCGGAGGTGCCGAAGTAACGGTACTTGGATCGGTTGGACCGAGAAGACGTACGACTACTTCCTCTACATTGCGTCAACGCTTCTGCTTCGGTCTACGAGGGTACATAGACAACACTCTCCCCTCTCGTTGCTATGCATCACCATGATCTTGTGTGTGCGTAGGAACTTTTTTGAAATTACTACGTTCCCCAACAACTCATACGCTCCCCACCCGTTGATTCTTGTTCAGAATATCATCCTAATGACTATTCTAACCTCGAGGAGTCAAAGGCAGATGGCCTGTCCTATTCACCCATCAAGGTGCCTGTTCTAATTTGGCAATGTTTTATTGATTGCGGGTATCTTGCATATGTTGTCTTGCATTTCTTCTACTTTATTGCACCACCATCTGCTTAGTTTACTCATCATATATGTCGAGATGCCATGCCCATCCATTATCAATACATATTCCATCTGTCAGCATACCATGTTTTTCCACTCAAATGTTGTTCTTGTGCATCAGACATCAAAAATAAGAGGGTGATTGCTGAACCTGAAGGAGCACCAGCAAAGTCCTTGAAAAACGTGGTGGTGCCGGAGAAATCAGACAACACCCCACTTATATTGGCTGTACAACCAGTGACACAAAACATAGGACCGACTCCAGCAGACTGTACCCATACTTCACTGGCCACACCACTTGCCCCACCACACAGGACCTGCACTCCAGCAAAAGGTATACCGATTTCATTTGCCATAGCACTAGTTGTACCATAGAAAAATCCCACTCCAGCAAAAAGTACAGCAAGTCCACTGGCCGAAGACCTATCCCAACTGCAGAGACGACCAATTCCTGCAGATTGGAACCCCGTTCCATTTATTCCCAGTTTAAAAGACAATGCTTTCAATGTTGTTAGGGACTACGTGCATATATTCCCATCATGGGAAGATTATTGTGAAGACAAACACCATTTTCACATCTTCCTGTCCAACTTACGTGTAAGTGCTATTATTCATGGTTATTATTTTCCTGTTTTCCGCTGATTGAACACATGAATGATTTACATTACATTGTTGTAACTAGGCGAGGGTCAATCTGGATAGTCATGACGAGCAAAGCTTGCTTGTGCTTTTCAAGGAAGCATTGCAGCAGTATTAGTGTTACCTGAGGAAATCACACTTTGATGGCAAGTCTATAAACGAATTTCCAGTGAAGTCTCCTGTGCTAAATTTAGAAGATATTGAATGGAAAAACCTTTTTATGCACTGGTCTTGTTCCCAGGATGAGGTACTGTCTATGAAATCACATGACAATTTGAACTTCTACTTTTCCGCATGTGCCTTACGGATCTTTTTTGCAGGAAATCTGCTCGAAGAAGAATTCCGGTTTGACAAGAACGACAGGATATCGCAAATATGTTGCCCGCTGCTTTGCTCTTGTTAGTACCTGTTGTCCCGTATCACTGTACTTAGTTTATTATGTGATAGTAGTATGCATGATAGCTTGCTTATCAATTGTTCGCTCCAAATTATCTGATCTGTATGAATGGTTACATTAGTGTAGAATATATCCAATGCCAATGTTTTTTTAGCTCTGCATTGTTCTTGTAAGTACATGCTGTCCTTTATCAGTGTACTTATAATGACAGGTAGTTGTTCATGTACCATCACTCTGCAACTTATTTTCCTTTGCCCTCCATTTTCTACACATCAGATCTATATTTACTCTTACCATAGGGTTGGTACTGAAGAAGTTTAGCTGTGCATTGCTCTTGGATGTACCTTTTGCCTGTATCGCTACACTTACATTTATAGCTACTTGATTATGTACCATCACTCTTCATCTTATCTTAAGTATTCTCCATTTTTCGTATATTATCACATCTATATTTACTCTTAACAAAATGTAGAATAAAGGCAATGCTTTTGAAGAAGATTCTATGGTAAACTTCTTGAATTGCCCCCCCATCAGCATGGACAAGGCCTTTATAGAGCCTGTCTTCACCAATAATGTAAGTTTGTCCATCTCAAGCCTTCAAACATTGTTGTATATATTTGGTTAGGCATGACTGCAACAGCTGTTTATTTTTGGTGTTTGCATCAAATTGCTTGTTTAAAGTTTATTATGTAGTTCATAAACAAAAGTTTGCCCTTTCTCAATTTAAGTTTTCAGTTGTACAACCAACTTCCTTCTTCATACCATGTAAATTAAACTATACAAAGCAAGTGATCTTCTTTTGCACTGCATGTATGCTTCTGTTCTTCATCCGTAATCCAGTGGTGTGGTGAACCTACTCACCACAGCACAATGTCATATTTTGCAATGTCTTAACTATGAACAATGTCATATCATTCTACTATTATTTAAACCATCTCTTTATTTGCCAATCTGAAATGGTATAAATTGACAGCACACTAACCATTGATACTTATGAGTTCTTGATCTGTAATCCAGTGGTGTCGTGAAGCTGCCAACTCCTTCACAATGTCATTTCCTGCCATGTCTTGACCTAAACAATACCATATTGTGTTAATGCAAATTTAAACTGTGTCACTTTATTCGTCAGTAAGAAATGTGATGAATTGTCAGCACTGATACTTTTATGTGCAAAACATGTCATTTGTCTGCTTGTTTATCTTTCAGAGTGAGGAAGATATAAGTGTTGAACAAGCGCAGTCTCATCATCTTGCTCAGCTGCTTGCGCTGCAGCTCCCCAGCAGGGCTAACCTTTCTTGAACTCTATTGAAGTGTTGTCGGTTTTGTATATTATTTTGTCGGCGTGTTTATTTGCACTGGTGGCGATATTTGATGCCCAGTGTATGTAATCTGTTGTCTGCTTTTGCTTTATTATCATAGTGGCGAACTTTGATGCCCAGAGGATGTAATATGCCGTAATTTCTTTATTGTATAGTATAGGTTTTTTCTTATTCACGATGCTGCAGTTATTTTACTGTATATATATCCTGTCTTCGCAGTAAACCGGCCAAACCGTAAAATTACGGTACATAATCGGGTCGTCATGCAATCACGATGTAGGTTGGGCCTGAAACATGCTGATCAGCTCACGGGCTGGCAGCAGCCCAAAATGAACCCCGACCCATGATTGTGTGAATCAAATCACGGGCTTTTAACAGGCCAAAACATTGTCTCGGTCCTTGTTTGGCCCAATCAGATATCGGCTATGAGCAGGCCGGATGCAAACCGGGCTGTAGTTAGGCCCAACTATATGACGGGCTTTTAACAGGATGAAATTAATATAGGGCCGAAATGTTAAACGGGCCCTTAACAGGCCAAAACTAATATCATGCCGAATTACTAAGTGGGCCTTTAGCAAGTGGGCCTCAAAGCATAGTGTCCAGTTGACGGGCCGAATCCGATATGGGCCATAATTAGGCCCAAAACCTCCTAAAGGGCCGGACCTAATCTGGGCCGTAATTTGGCCCAGAACGTGGTAGGCTTTTAACGGGCCAGATCTCATATGGGCCACTATTAGGCCCGGAGCATGGAAGGCCATTAATAGACCGGATCAAATATGGGCCGGCATTTGGCCCAAAACATGGCAGCCAGTTAACGGGCTAGCCTACTAGGGTCCTCAAAATCTTATGGGCCTACAGCTGGGCCGGCCCATTAATGTCGGCGAAATCTCATGGGCCTTTAGCTGGGCCGGCCCATTATGATCCGCAAGAATTTTGTGGGCCTTTACCTGGGCCGGCGTATTATGGCACACGAAAATCTTGTGGGCCTTTACCTAGGCCGGCCCATTATGGCCCGCAAAATTTTGTGGGCCTTTAGCTGGGCCAGTCCATTATGGTCTGCAAAATCTCGTGGGCCTTTAGCTGGGCCGGCCCATTATGGTCTGCAAAATCTTGTGGGCCTTTAGGTGGGCCGGCCCATTTAAACTTCTTGGGCCATGCCACGTGTCGACGTATCTATAACACCCTCGATGCGACTATAGCTCCCACGTGTCGAGGCACAACTTAGAGACATAATCGCATTGAAGGTATATGTCGCAAGTTAGGCAATCTTCACAACATCCCATGTAACGTAATAATAAAAGGGGAGATAACATAGTTGGCTTACACCCGCCACGTCAATCAAGAACATAAATAACATTACATCATTCAACACTCATGGCCCGACTACGGCGGCAAAATAAAAGAGAACCCAACATGCGACACGGTCCCAATCACCCCCAACTGGGCACCACTACTGATCATCGGGAAAGGAAACATAGTACCGTTGAGAGTCTTCGTCGAACTCCCACTTGAGCTCATACGCGTCTCCTGGAGCAGAATCATCAGGCCCTGCATCTGGTGTAATAGTAATCTGTGAGCCACGGGGACTCAGCAATCTCGCACCCTCGCGATCAAGACTATTCAAGCTTATAGGAATGGCAAGGTAAAATATGAGTGGAGCTGCAGCAAGCGACTAGCAAGTATGGTGGCTAACTTATTCACAAAAGAGAGCGAGAAGAGGAGGCAAAGCACGAGCGAGAAACTAGAGGGTAACCTGCGCAAACATTACTCCAACACCGTGTCCACTTCCCGGACTCCGCCGAGAAGAGGCCATCACGGTAACACACTCAGATGATTCATTTTAATTAATTAAGGTTCAAGTTATCTACAACCGGACATTAACAAATTCCCATCTGCCCATAACCGCGGGCACGACTTTCGAAAGTTCAATCCCTGCAGGGGAGTCCCAACTTAGCCCATGACAAGCTCTCACGGTCAACGAAGGAATAGACCTCCTCCCAAGACGTTCCGATCGGACTCGGTATCTCGGTAACTCAAGACACTTCGACAGGTTAAAACAAGACCAGCAACACTGCCCGAATGTGCCGACAAATCCTGATAGGAGCTGCACATATCTCTTTCTCAGGGCACACTCAGGTGAGCGCTCCATACAACTAAAACCAAACCTTGAGTTTCCCCGAGGGGGTGCTGCACAAGACTCTAGTTTGGACCAACACTCAGAGGAGCACTGGCCCGGGGGGGTTAAAATAAGATGACCCGCGGGCTCCAGAAACCCGAGGGAAAAAGAGGGTAGGTGGCAAATGGTAAGACCAAGGTTGGGCATTGCTGGAAAAGTTTTAATCAAGGCGAACTATTAAGGGGTTCCCATTACAACCCAACCGCGTAAGGAATGCAAAATCCGGGAACATAACACCGATATGTCAGAAACTAGGGCGGCAAGAGTGGAACAAAACACTAGGCGAGAGGCCGAGCCTTCCACCCTTCACCAAGTATATAGATGCATTAAGATAACATGGCAATAATATGATATCCCAACAAGTAAATAAAAAATGTTCCAACAAGGAACGGCCTCCAATCTTCACCTGCAACTAGCAACGCTATAAGAGGGGTTGAGCAAAGCGGTAACATAGACAATCAATGGTTTGCTAGGACAAGGTGGGTTAGAGGTTTGACATGGCAATTTGGGAGGCTTGCAAGCAAGTGGTAGGCATCGTAGCAATGGCATAGCAAAAGAGCGAGCAAACTAACATAGCAAAGATAGTAGTGATTTCGAGGGTATGTTCATCTTGCCTGCACAGTTGTCAGAGTTGACTGGATCCTCAAGAGCAAACTCAACGGGCTCCTCGTTAGCGAACTCGTCTCCCGGCTCTACCCAAACAAGACAAACAAGCAACAAGGATACAATCAACCACGTGCAAACTCAAACAACACGATGCAAAGATGATATGCTATGCGGGATGCAAAATGCAAGATATGATAGGAAATGCATGAACCTGGCCTCAACTTGGAAATCCAAGTGTGCCACTGGAAAGATGAGATGAAATCGCTTGAAAACAATATAAAGAACGCCGGAATCGGAGTTACGGTTTGGAAATGGCAAGCGATTCAAAAATGACACCGGTCTGCGATTTACAGCAAGTAGGCGTCTAAATGCAATGAGATGAACATGCTACAGCATCCAAACATGACAAGAAAATACATGGCAGGGATGCACACAAGATGCTTAACAAAAGTCTAGCACTGAGCTACGGCCAAATCATCCATTAACAGGTTCAAACAAGCATGGCAAAAACGCAAATGGTAAAACAGATCTCAGACTTACTGAAATTAACACTTGTCTGGAATTTCAGATCATATAGCCCTCTTCGGAGCAACAAAACAACATGATACAGGACCTGAACATGACAAATAAAGACATGGCATGGAGCTACTCAACAAGCTTAACAAAAGTCCCTTAGTGACCTTGAGCCAAAAGGGATGACAAAAAATACTAACAAGCACACGAACATAGCAAAAAACATAATCAGTTTTCAGACTTCGTGAACACTGGGACATGCTGAAACATAACTCATGAAGGCATGTTTACGAGCTCGATGCACTCACTACGGTGCAAGTCATGGCAAGGCAAGCATACATCCATTAAGAAGACACAAAATACAAGCTAGACATGGCAATAACAATGGCATAGCATGCACGGATCAACTACAATAACATCGGCAAAATCGCAAACAAGTTGACGATCTGCCCAAATTCGCAACGAAGCAAAAGTAGAGCTCGATTGACTCAAGCTATGGTGCTCCAAAATTGCAAACAAAGGCATGGATGCATAGAGCATAACAAGATTAACAAAACTCCTTTACTGATCATCCTCAAAAGAGGCACGGATCACTAGTAAATATCATGAACATATGGCATCATGAACTAAATAATCCCAGACTTAGTGAAAACTACTAAGTCCCTGAAAACAGATTCACCGGGTGGCTCACTTTGCAAGCTTGCACAAGTCACCACACACATCACAAAAATGCATGGGTTGCACCTCTGGAAAGATAACAAAATCTTTAACAAAACATATGTAGGACTCACAGGCATATCATGGACACAATAATCATGGCAAAAATGACAAAAGTCTAAGATGAACTAGCAGATCTGACAATTAACTCACGAAGCCTCCTTCTAACAGCATTTCGGGCATCAAGATGCACTCAAATGAAAATGATGCAATGGAATGAAATGATGTGCTCGTTGAGGCGGACATTTTGATATGCTATATGCCCAAATCGGAGCTACGGATGCAAAGTTACGGGGCCGCGAACATGAGCATATGAACTAAAAAATATCCGGGACTTGGTGAAAAAAACTACCCCAGATCTGGATCTAGGGTTTACTGTAGCGGCACGGAAACCGAGGCACGCCGGAGACTTTGCCGGAACAGAGGAGCGCGGTGGCCGGAGTGAAGGCCGGCGACGAGGGGAGGGCGGTGGAGTGCGGCGGCCGGGGCGAAGGCGCGGGGCGATGCGGGCGAGGG
>NC_041392.1:201925336-201934886 GCF_002162155.2 Triticum dicoccoides
GCGGCGGGCGTCGGTGCACGGGAGGAAGAAGGCGGCGCCTCTCGGGCGGCGGCGCGAGGAGATGGGCCCGCGCGGGCCGGCCTCGGGCCCCGCGGGCCGCGGCGGAGAGAGAGAGCCGACCGGGTGAGCTGGCGGCACCCGATTGGCTTGGAGCGACGGCGGGGATGACGTGGCAAGCTCCTATAGGCCGGAGTGAGGTGGCGGGCGGTCGGTGGACACGTCCGGCGCGGCGTGGACACGTCCGGCGCGCGGAACTGCAGTTTTTAGGGTTTCCGGGAGGAAGAAGATCTGAAAACGGAGGGGTGTATATATAGGCATAGAGGGAGCTAGGAGAGTCCAAATGAGATGCGGTTTTCGGCCACGCGATCGTGATCGAACGCTCTAGGAGATGGAGCAGAGTTTGGTGGGTTTTGGGCCAAATTGGAGGGGTGTTGGGCTGCAACACACACGAGGCCTTTTCGGTCCCTCGGTTAACCGTTGGAGTACCAAACGAAGTCCAAATGGTACGAAACTTGACAGACAGTCTACCGGTAGTAAACCATGGCTGCATGGCAAGTCTCGGTCCAATCCGGAAATGTTTAAACCCCACACACGAAAGAAAGCTAGAATTGACCACTGGAGGAGAACGAAGCGCCGGAATGCAAAATGGACAACGGGGAAAATGCTCGAATGCATGAGACGAACACGTATGCAAATGCAATGCACATGATGACATGATATGAGATGCATGACAACGACAACACACACGGAGACAAAAACCCGAACCCGAGGAAATAAAGATAACTTAACGCCGGAAACGGCAAGAGTTGGAGTACAAATTGGGAAAGTTACATCCGGGGTGTTACAACACTCCACCACTACGAAAGGATCTCGTCCCGAGACCTAGGACTGAAAGAACGCCGGGTACTCAAAACGGAGGTGATCCTCACGTTCCCAGGTAGCTTCACGGTCGGAATGGTGTGACCACTTGACTTTGAGAAATTTGATTGACTTGTTGCGAGTCTTGCGTTCAGTCTCTTCAAGAATAGCAACTGGGTGCTCACGAAAAGAGAGATCTTCTTGGAGCTCAATGTCCTCGAAGTTGACGGTGCGGTCAGGAGTCTTGAAGCACTTTCGAAGCTGAGAGACATGGAACACGTCATGAACATTTGCAAAGTTTGAAGGAAGCTCGAGTTGATAGGTGAGGTCGCCTCTCTTGCTGACAATCTTGAAAGGTCCCACGTATCTAGGGGCAAGCTTCCCTTTGATACCGAAGCAACGAGTACCTTTCATAGGAGAGACACGGAGGTAAACATGATCTCCGATCTCGAAAGCCAAATCATGGTGCTTGCTATCATAGTAGCTCTTCTGACGGGATTGGGCTGCTTTGAGGTTATCACGAATGACTTTGCACATTTCTTTTGCTTCTGTGATTAAGTCATTACCCAAAAAGCTGACGTTCACCGGCTTCAGACCAGTTGAGAGGGGTACGGCACTTCCTGCCATACAGAATTTCAAAAGGGGCCTTGCTCGAACTTGCTTGAAAACTGTTGTTGTAGGAGAATTCAGCATAAGGAAGACAATCCTCCCACTTCATGCCGAAGGAGATCACACAACCCCTGAGCATATCTTCAAGAATCTGGTTGACACGCTCAACTTGACCGCTTGTTTGAGGATGGAAAGTTGTGCTGAAGCGGATGTTGGTGCCCATGGCCTTCTGAAAAGAATCCAAAAACTTTGAGGTAAAGATGCTGCCACGGTCTGAAGAGATCACTTGAGGAATACTGTGCAGAGAGACAATGCGAGAGGTATAGAGTTCCGCCAATTGAGCTGCAGTGATCGACTCTTTGATAGGCAGAAAATGAGCCACTTTGGTGAGTTTGTCGATGACAACAAATATAGCGTCATTGCCACGCTTGGACTTTGGAAACCCAGTCACGAAGTCCATATCAATGTGGTCAAACTTCCATTCTGGAATGGCAAGAGGTTGGAGGAGACCTGCTGACCTTTGGTGTTCTGCCTTCACTCTTCTGCAAACATCACATTCATTCACGAATTGAGCGATCTCGCACTTCATTCGAGTCCACCAATAAGCTTGCTTAAGGTCCTGATACATCTTCGTGCTCCCAAGGTGGATGGAGAGGAGATAATTATGAGCCTCGTTCATGATCACTTTACGGAGGTCACCTTTGGGCACAACAATATGATCCTCGAAGAAGAGAGTGTCCTTGTCATCAAGGCGGTAGCACTTGTACTTGGACTGACTGTTGGCAATCCCAATCTTCACCTTTTTCACCATAGCATCAAGAAGCTGGGCTTGGCGAATCTGGTCTTCCAAGGTAGGAGAGACTTGAAGGTTGGCGAGGAAACCTTGAGGAACAACTTGCAGATTAAGTTTGCGGAAAGCTTCACAAAGCTCGGATTGATAAGGCTTAAGAATCAGACTGTTGCAGTAAGCCTTCCTGCTCAAAGCGTCAGCAATCACATTGGCCTTGCCTGGAATATACTCAATACTAGGATTATACTCTTGAATCATTTTGACCCATCGAGTTTGCCTGAGGTTGAGATTAGGCTGAGTGAAGATGTACTTGAGACTCTTGTGATCAGTGAAAATGTCCACTTTTCTTCCCAATAGAAGATGTCTCCAAGTCAAAAGAGCATGCACAATTGCCGCCAACTCGAGATCATGAGTGGGGTAGTTCTTCTCATTAGGCTTCAACTGGCGAGATGTATAAGCAACAACTTTCTTCTCTTGCATCAAAACTGCGCCAAGACCTTGGACAGAGGCATCACAAAAGACCTCGTACGGCTTGGATTCATCAGGTCGAGTCAGAACTGGAGCAGTGATCAATTTCTCTTTCAAAGTGTTGAAAGCAATATCACACTCCGGAGACCAAACATACTTGACGTGCTTCTGGAGAAGATTAGAGAGAGGCTTCGTGATCTTAGAAAAGTTTTCAACGAATCTTCGGCAATAGCCTGCGAGACCGAGAAAACTGCGGAGTTGCTTCACGTTCTGAGGAGGTTCCCAATTCACAATTGCAGACACCTTCTCAGGATTCACGGCAATGCCCTTGGCAGAGATGATATGACCAAGATAAAGAACCTCATCAAGCCAAAATTCACACTTGGAGAACTTGGCGTAGAACTGATGTTCCCTGAGCTTATCGAGAACCAAACGCAAATGCTTGGCATGATCTTCCTTGTTCTTGGAGAAAACCAGAATGTCGTCGAGATAGACCAAAACAAAGTCATTGGTGTAGGCATTAAAGATGAAGTTCATCATGCGAGAGAACGTCGGAGGAGCGTTGGCGAGGCCAAAAGACATGACAGTGTATTCATATGAACCAAAGCTTGTTCTGAAAGCTGTCTTGGGAATATCTTCTTCACGAATGCGAATCTGGTGATAACCCATACGGAGATCAAGCTTGGAGAATACTTGGGCACCTTTGAGTTGTTCGAACAGCTCATTGATGTTGGGAAGTGGGTATTTGTTCTTGATGGTCTTCTTGTTCACTAGACGGTAATCAACACAAAGTCGGTCCGTTCCATCCTTCTTCTTCACAAAAAGAACACCACAACCCCACGGAGAAGAACTAGGCCGGATGAGACCCATTTTCTCTTGCATATCGAGTTGCTTCTTCAGCTCCTTCAACTCTTCAGGTCCGAGCTTGTAAGGACGTTTGCACACAGGTTCCGTGCCAGGCTCAAGATCAATAACGAATTCAACTGGCCGGTGCAGAGGCATTCCTGGGAGCTCTTCTGGAAAGACATCTTGATATTCGCAAATGACTGGAATTTGAGAGATGGCATCCAATTCACCCTTCTCATTGAGAGAAAACAGACGGATAGTATTATCCCGAGCGGCAAAGACAATTACATCCTCAGACGAATGAGTCAATTGAATCTGCCTGGCTGCACAATCAAGTTGAGCCTTGTGCTTAGAAAGCCAATCCATCCCGAGAATAAGATCAATATCCGAGTTACCAAGAAAAATTGGGGAAGAAAGGAACTTGTAGTCACCCAATGTGATAGTAACCTCAGGGACGCAGGTGTTAGCTGTCATCTGCTTGCCCGGTGACACAATTTGCAAGGAACTTTGCAGATACTGATAATCACACTCATACTTTGATGCAAAAGGTTTGGAAATGAAGCAATGCGATGCACCCATGTCAAAAAGAACTTTTGCAGGAATATCATTAACAGGAAGGTTACCCATGATCACATCTGGTGAGTCCTCTGCCTGAGCTGCATTCACCATATTGACCTTGGCGAACTTGGGGTTATGCTTGACCACAACTGTACTTGCCGATCTGACAGGAGGAGGAGGAGGAAGACGCCTCTGGTTGAGACACTTGTTGGCATAGTGACCCTTCTGTTGGCACTTGTTGCACGTGACCTCTGAAAGCGGACGGTGATACGGAGCACTCGATCTTGGAGCTTGAGATGAAGTCTTGTTCTAAAAGCCAGGGTTGGGTGGGTGGGAAGAACCACTGCCACCTTTGCTCTTCTGCTGATACGGCTGATGGAACGGAGGAGGAGGAAGCCAAAACTTCTGCTGCTTGGACACTTGAGTAGAGGAAGAAGGATTAACATCTCTGACTCGCTTCTTGGAAGCATCACACCTCAACTGAGCAGCCTCTTGCTTCAGTGCCATGTTGTAGAACTCATCGTACCTCAAGGGCTCAAAGAGAACAAGAGCTAGCTGAATATCTTCTCTGAGACCACCCCTGAACTGATATATCATGCTCTTCTCATTAGGCACGTCCTGCTTGGCAAAGCGGGCAAGCTTCTCGAACAACTTGTTGTAGTCATAGACAGACAAAGAGCCTTACTTCAGATTGCGGAATTCCTCACGCTTGCTTTCAACCACGCTCTGCAGAATATGGTGAGCTCGGAAATCTCGACGGAAATCATTCAAAGTGATAACACGTCCACCTCTGGAATCCTTGTACTGCTGGAACCATTCTGCAGCTTGTTCTTTGAGTTGGAAGGAAGCGAACTTGACAAAGTCCTCAGGCCTGACGTTACTGCACTCGAAATGCTTGCACAGATCCACAAGCCAATCGTCAGCATCAGTTACCTCAACACAATTGCTGAAAGTCTTTGGCCCGTTAGCAAGGAACTGGTTGAGTGTAGCAAAGTGATTCTGATTGCTGCCTTGATTCCCATGACTGTCTTGATTGCACTCTTGAAGAATTTGCATGATCAGCTGTGTGTTTGCATTGGTTGCGGCCATCACAGCTTGCCATGCCTCCGGAGGAGGTGGAGGTGGTGGCGGATCAGGATTCGGAGTCGTGCGCGTTGGAGGAGCCATCCTGAAGAGGTTGACCACCATTAGCACATTGACAGACGAAATATTGAAGCTGAATCCAACGGAATGAAAATTGCAACATATAGTCTTCACATTCGAACAAAATGAACGAATGCAATCCTCTTGAAATGGTCACATTTCCATAAATTGCGAAGCCACGTAGAATTAAGGTAGAGAAATAAATCAACAAGGTACGGATCAAGAACGAATAATCGGTAAGAAATCCCAATCTCAAACCAATATCCGTGGAAGAAAAACTAGAGCTACTAGAATTCCCACCTATGAAACTCCCGAACCTTTCCGGTTATGCAATCAGGTGTTGGGGATACAGGGGAAGCATAATATCTCACCCAAACTAGCAAATCCTACATCCAGCTGTATCCATCCTTCAACACATAACCAAGAAACCTTCGGAAACCATCTACCTCAACCTTCGAAAAGCATCCGTTATACAAGTTATGGCGATACTCCCGAACTCCCGCCCCAGTACTGGGTGGCGTCGAGGCTATCTCACCAACGAACTGCATAAAAGAGATTTTTGATGTCGGCGTACTAGACTCAGGTATTCCAGAATTCCAACGATAAAATTATGATGACAACACCTCAGAGCTCAACTCCCCGGGACACTTCCACTAAACCCCTGACAGGAGGAACCAAGACAATGTTCTCATCATAAAACCATCGGAACGATTCCAATATACCCGCGTGATCCTAAAAAAAAATTTAGTGAAATTTGAGAAGAGAAGAGTCAAAACTCTACGTCAGGATGCCTTACCAGAGCGATGAGGAGACTGGGAAGTAAAAAGAATTCCTAATCTCTCTGATATATAATTCCTAAATGACTCAAAACATTTTTCTAGACACAACTTGGCCACTAAAAACGATCAAGCAATGGGGCTCCTAAGGTCGGGGAAGGCTCTGATTACCAACTTATAACACCCTCGATGCGACTATAGCTCCCACGTGTCGAGGCACGACTTAGAGACATAATCGCATTGAAGGTATATGTCGCAAGTTAGGCAATCTTCACAACATCCCATGTAACATAATAATAAAAGGGGAGATAACATAGTTGGCTTACACTCGCCACGTCAATCAGGAACATAAATAACATTACATCATTCAACACTCATGGCCTGACTACGGCGCCAAAATAAAAGAGAACCCAACATGCGACACGGTCCCAATCACCCCCAACTAGGCACCACTACTGATCATCGGGAAAGGAAACATAGTATCATTGAGAGTCTTCGTCGAACTCCCACTTGAGCTCATACGCGTCTCCTGGAGCGGAATCATCAGGCCCTGCATCTGGTGTAATAGTAATCTGTGAGCCACGGGGACTCAGCAATCTCGCACCCTCGCAATCAAGACTATTCAAGCTTATAGGAATGGCAAGGTAAAATATGAGTGGAGCTGCAGCAAGCGACTAGCAAGTATGGTGGCTAACTTATTCGCAAAAGAGAGCGAGAAGAGGAGGCAAAGCACGAGCGAGAAACTAGAGGGTAACCTACGCAAACATTACTCCAACACCGTGTCCACTTCCCGGACTCCGCCGAGAAGAGGCCATCACGGTAACACACTCAGATGATTCATTTTAATTAATTAAGGTTCAAGTTATCTACAACCGGACATTAACAAATTCCCATCTGCCCATAACCGCGGGCATGACTTTCGAAAGTTCAATCCCTGCAGGGGAGTCCCGACTTAGCCCATGACAAGCTCTCACGGTCAACGAAGGAATATACCTCCTCCCAAGACGTTCTGATCGGACTCGGTATCTCGGTAACTCAAGACACTTCGACAGGTTAAAACAAGACCAGCAACACCGCCCGAATGTGCCGACATATCTCTTTCTCAGGGCACACTCAGATGAGCGCTCCATACAACTAAAACCAAACCTCGAGTTTCCCCAAGGGGGCGCTGCACAGGACTCTAGTTTGGACCAACACTCAGAGGAGCACTGGCCTGGGGGGGTTAAAATAAGATGACCCGCGGGCTTCGGAAACCCGAGGGAAAAGGAGGCTAGGTGGCAAATGGTAAGACCAAGGTTGGGCATTGCTGGAAAAGTTTTAATCAAGGCGAACTATCAAGGGGATCCCATTATAACCCAACCGCGTAAGGAACGCAAAATCCGGGAACATAACACCGATATGACAGAAACTAGGGCGACAAGAGTGGAACGAAACACTAGGCGAGAGGCCGAGCCTTCCACCCTTCACCAAGTATATAGATGCATTAAGATAACATGGCAATAATATGATATCCCAACAAGTAAATAAAAAATGTTCCAACAAGGAACGGCCTCCAATCTTCACCTGCAACTAGCAACGCTATAAGAGGGGCTGAGCAAAGCGGTAACATAGCCAATCAACGGTTTGCTAGGACAAGGTGGGTTAGAGGTTTGACATGGCAATTTGGGAGGCTTGCAAGCAAGTGGTAGGCATCGTAGCAATGGCATAGCAAAGGAGCGAGCAAACTAACATAGCAAAGATAGTAGTGATTTCGAGGGTATGTTCATCTTGCCTGCACAGTTGTCAGAGTTGACTGGATCCTCAAGAGAAAAATCAACGGGCTCCTCGTTAGCGAACTCGTCTCCCGGCTCTACCCAAACAAGACAAACAAGAAGCAAGGATACAATCAACCACGTGCAAACTCAAACAACACGATGCAAAGATGATATGCTATGCGGGATGCGATGCGGGATGCAAAATGCAAGATATGACAGGAAATGCATGAACCTAGCCTCAACTTGGAAATCCAAGTGTGCCACTGGAAAGATGAGATGAAATCGCTTGAAAACGATATAAAGAACGCTGGAATCGGAGTTACGGTTTGGAAATGGCAAGCGATTCAAAAATGACACCGGTCTGCGATTTACAGCAAGTAGGCGTCTAAATGCAATGCGATGAACATGCTATAGCATCCAAACATGACAACAAAATACATGGCAGGGATGCACACAAGATGCTTAACAAAAGTCTAGCACTGAGCTACGGCCAAATCATCCATTAACAGGTTCAAACAAGCATGGCAAAAACGCAAATGGTAAAACAGATCTCAGACTTAGTGAAATTAACACTTGTCTGGAATTTCAGATCATATAGCCCTCTTCGGAGCAACAAAACAACATGCTATAGGACCTGAACATGACAAATAAAGACATGGCATGGAGCTACTCAACAAGCTTAACAAAAGTCCCTTAGTGACCTTGAGCCAAAAGGGATGACAAAAAATACTAACAAGCACACGAACATAGCAAAAAACATAATCAGTTTTCAGACTTTGTGAAAACTGGGACATGCTGAAACATAACTCAGGAAGGCATGTTTACGAGCTCGATGCACTCACTACGGTGCAAGTCATGGCAAGGCAAGCATACATCCATTAAGAAGACACAAAATACAAGCTAGACATGGCAATAACAATGGCATAGCATGCACGGATCAACTACAATAACATCGGCAAAATCGCAAACAAGTTAACGATCTGCCCAGATTCGCAACGAAGCAAAAGTAGAGCTTGATTGACTCAAGCTATGGTGCTCCAAAATTGCAAACAAAGGCATGGATGCATAGAGCATAACAAGATTAATAAAGCTCCTTTACTGATCATCCTCAAAAGAGGCACAAATCACTAGTAAATAGCATGAACATATGGCATCATGAACTAAATAATCCCAGACTTAGTGAAAACTACTAAGTCCCTGAAAACAGATTCACCGGGTGGCTCACTTTGCAAGCTTGCACAAGTCACCACACACATCACAAAAATACATGGGTTGCACCTCTGAAAAGATAACAAAATCTTTAACAAAACATATGTAGGACTCACAGGCATATCATGGACACAATAATCATGGCAAAAATGACAAAAGTCTAAGATGAACTAGCAGATCTCACAATTAACTCAGGATGCCTCCTTCTAATAGCATTTCGGGCATCAAGATGCACTCAAATGAAAATGATGCAATGGAATGAAATGATGTGCTCGTCGAGGCGAACATTTTGATATGTTATATGCCCAAATCGGAGCTACGGATGCAAAGTTACGGGGCCGCGAACATGAGCATATGAACTAAAAAATATCCGGGACTTGGTGAAAAAAAAACTACCCCAGATCTGGATCTAGGGTTTACTGTAGTGGCACGGAAACCGAGGCACACCGGAGACTTCGCCGAAACAGAGGAGCGCGGTGGCCGAAGCGAAGGCCGGCGACGAGGGGAGGGCGGTGGAGTGCGGCGGCCGGGGCGAAGGC